>NW_027440289.1:0-155451 GCF_031893055.1 Leptodactylus fuscus
TCAACTTGTATCATGCCGGAGTTTGATTTTCACCATAGGGTTTCATTGATCGCTTGCTCGGCAATTTGAATGAAGCAGGATTTCTACTTTCCCTTAGCGCTTCATTGATCGTGTACTCTTGAGTGTAGCTCGGGCTGAGAATGACGCAGCCATGGGAAAGTTGACAGTTAAGCCTATCTAGTGACAGCCCATCATAGGCTAGCTGGGTGATCTTGCAACTTGTACCATGTCGGAGTTTGATTTTCCCCATAGGGTTTCATTGATCGTGTACTCTTGAGTATAGCTCGGGCTGAGAAGGTCGCAGCCATGGGAAAGTTGACAGTTAAGCCTATCTAGTGACAACCCATCATAGGCTAGCTGGGTGATCTTGCAACTTGTATTATGCCGGAGTTTGATTTTCACCATAGGGTTTCATTGATCGCTTACTCGGCAACTTGTATGAAGCAGGGATTTCTACTTTCCCCTTAGCGCTTCATTGATCGTGTACTCTTGAGTGTAGCTCGGGCTGAGAATGACGCAGCCATGGAAAGTTGACAGTTAAGCCTATCTAGTGACAACCCATCATAGGCTAGCTGGGTGATCTTGCAACTTGTATCATGCCGGAGTTTGATTTTCACATAGGGTTTCATTGATCGCTTACTCGGCAACTTGTATGAAGCAGGATTTCTACTTTCCCCTTAGCGCTTCATTGATCGTGTACTCTTGAGTGTAGCTCGGCTGAGAATGGACGCAGCCATGGGAAAGTTGACAGTTAAGCCTATCTAGTGACAGCCCATCATAGGCCAGCTGGGTGAGCTTGCAACTTGTACCATGTCGGAGTTTGATTTTCCCCATAGGGTTTCATTGATCGTGTGCTCTTGAGTGTAGCTCGGCTGAGAAGGTCGCAGCCATGTGAAAGTTAACAGTTAAGCCTATCTAGTGACAACCCATCATAGGCTAGCTGGGTGATCTTGCAACTTGTATCATGCCGGAGTTTGATTTTCACCATAGGGTTTCATTGATCGCTTGCTCGGCAATTTGAATGAAGCAGGATTTCTACTTTCCCCTTAGCGCTTCATTGATCGTGTACTCTTGAGTGTAGCTCGGGCTGAGAATGACGCAGCCATGGGAAAGTTGACAGTTAAGCCTATCTAGTGACAGCCCATCATAGGCTAGCTGGGTGATCTTGCAACTTGTACCATGTCGCGGAGTTTGATTTTCCACCATAGGGTTTCATTGATCGTGTACTCTTGAGTATAGCTCGGGCTGAGAAGGTCGCAGCCAATGGGAAGTTGACAGTTAAGCCTATCTAGTGACAACCCATCATAGGCTAGCTGGGTGATCTTGCAACTTGTATCATGCCGGAGTTTGATTTTCACCATAGGGTTTCATTGATCGCTTGCTCGGCAATTTGAATGAAGCAGGATTTCTACTTTCCCCTTAGCGCTTCATTGATCGTGTACTCTTGAGTGTAGATCGGGCTGAGAATGACGCAGCCATGGTAAAGTTGACAGTTAAGCCTATCTAGTGACAGCCCATCATAGGCTAGCTGGGTGATCTTGCAAACTTGTACCATGTCGGAGTTTGAATTTTTCCCCATAGGGTTTCATTGATCGTGTACTCTTGAGTATAGCTCGGGCTGAGAAGGTCGCAGCCATGGGAAAGTTGACAGTTAAGCCATATCTAGTGACAACCCATCATAGGCTAGCTGGGTGATCTTGCAACTTGATATCAATGCCGGAGTTTGATTTTCACCATAGGGTCTTCAATTGATCGCTTGCTCGGCAACTTGAATGAAGCAGGACTTTCTACTTTCCCCTTAGCCGCTTCCATTGATCGTGTACTCTTGAGTGTAGATCGGGCTGAGAATGTCGCAACCATGGGAAAGTTGACAGTTAAGCCTATCTAGTGACAGCCCATCATAGGCTAGCTGGGTGATCTTGCAACTTGTACCATGTCGGAGTTTGATTTTCCCCCATAGGGTTTCATTGATCGCTTACTCGGCAACTTGTATGAAGCAGGATTTCTACTTTCCCCCTTAGCGCTTCATTGATCGTGTACTCTTGAGTGTAGCTCGGGCTGAGAATGACGCAGCCATGGGAAAGTTGACAGTTAAGCCTATCTAGTGACAGCCCATCATAGGCTAGCTGGGTGATCTTGCAACTTGTACCATGTCGGAGTTTGATTTTCCCCATAGGGTTTCATTGATCGTTGTACTCTTGAGTATAGCTCGGGCTGAGAAGGTCGCAGCCATGGGAAAGTTGACAGTTAAGCCTATCTAGTGACAACCCATCATAGGCTAGCTGGGTGATCTTGCAACTTGTATCATGCCGGAGTTTGATTTTCACCATAGGGTTTCATTGATCGCTTACTCGGCAAACTTGTATGAAGCAGGATTTCTACTTTCCCCCTTAGCGCTTCATTGATCGTGTACTCTTGAGTGTAGCTCTGGCTTGAGAATGACGCAGCCATGGGAAAGTTGACAGTTAAGCCTATCTAGTGACAGCCCATCATAGGACTAGCTGGGTGAGCTTGCAACTTGTACCATGTATCGGAGTTTGATTTTCCCCATAGGGTTTCATTGATCGTGTACTCTTGAGTATTTGCTCGGGCTGAGAAGGTCGCAGCCATGGGAAAGTTGACAGTTAAGCTTATCTAGTGACAACCCATCATGGGCTAGCTGGGTGATCTTGCAACTTGTATCATGCCGGAGTTTGATTTTCACCATAGGGTTTCATTGATCGCCTTACTCGGCAACTTGTATGAAGCAGGGATTTCTACTTTCCCCTTAGCGCTTCATTGATCGTGTACTCTTGAGTGTAGCTCGGCTGAGAATGACGCAGCCATGGGAAAGTTGACAGTTAAGCCTATATCTAGTGACAGCCCATCATAGGCTAGCTGGGTGATCTTGCAACTTGTACCATGTCGGAGTTTGATTTTTCCCCATAGGGTTTCATTGATCGTGTACTCTTGAGTATAGCTCGGGCTGAGAAGGTCGCAGCCATGGGAAAAGTTGACAGTTAAGCCCTATCTAGTGACAACCCATCATAGGCTAGCTGGGTGATCTTGCAACTTGTATCATGCCGGAGTTTGATTTTCACCATAGGGTCTTCATTGATCGCTTACTCGGCAACTTGTATGAAGCAGGATTTCTACTTTCCCCTTAGCGCTTCATTGATCGTGTACTCTTGAGTGTAGCTCGGGCTGAGAATGACGCAGCCATGGGAAAGTTGACAGTTAAGCCTATCTAGTGACAGCCCATCATAGGCTAGCTGGGTGATCTTGCAACTTGTACCATGTCGGAGTTTGATTTTCCCCATAGGGTTTCATTGATCGTGTACTCTTGAGTATAGCTCGGGCTGAGAAGGTCGCAGCCATGGAAAGTTGACAGTTAAGCCTATCTAGTGACAACCCATCATAGGCTAGCTGGGTGATCTTGCAACTTGTATCATGCCGGAGTTTGATTTTCACCATAGGGTTTCATTGATCGCTTACCTCGGCAACTTGTATGAAGCAGGATTTCTACTTTCTCCTTAGCGCTTCATTGATCGTGTACTCTTGAGTGTAGCTCGGGCTGAGAATGACGCAAGCCATGGGAAATTGACCAGTTAAGCCTATCTAGTGACAGCCCATCATAGGCCAGCTGGGTGAGCTTGCAACTTGTACCATGTCGGAGTTTGATTTTCCCCATAGGGTTTCATTGATCGTGTGCTCTTGAGTGTAGCTCGGGCTGGAGAAGGTCGCAGCCATGTGAAAGTTAACAGTTAAGCCTATCTAGTGACAACCCCATCAATAGGCTAGCTGGGTGATCTTGCAACTTGTATCATGCCGGAGTTTGATTTTTCACCATAGGGTTTCATTGATCGCTTGCTCTGGCAATTTGAATGAAGCAGGATTTCTACTTTCCCCTTAGCGCTTCATTGATCGTGTACTCTCTGAGTGTAGCTCGGGCTGAGAATGACGCAGCCATGGAAAGTTGACAGTTAAGCCTATCTAGTGACAGCCCATCATAGGCCAGCTGGGTGAGCTTGCAACTTGTACCATGTCGGAGTTTGATTTTCCCCATAGGGTTTCATTGATCGTGTGCATCTTGAGTGTAGCTCGGGCTGAGAAGGTCGCAGCCATGTGAAAGTTAACAGTTAAGCCTATCTAGTGACAACCCATCATAGGCTAGCTGTATGATCCTTGTCAACTTGTATCATGCCGGAGTTTGATTTTCAACCATAGGGTTTCATTGATCGCTTGCTCGCAATTTGAATGAAGCAGGATTTCTACTTTCCCCTTAGCGCTTCATTGATCGTGTACTCTTGAGTGTAGCTCGGGCTGAGAATGACGCAGCCATGGGAAAGTTGACAGTTAAGCCTATCTAGTGACAGCCCATCATAGGCTAGCTGGGTGATCTTGCAACTTGTACCATGTCGGAGTTTGATTTTCCCCCATAGGGTTTCATTGATCGTGTACTCTTGAGTATAGCTCGGGCTGAGAAGGTCGCAGCCATGGGAAAGTTGACAGTTAAGCCTATCTAGTGACAACCAATCATAGGCTAGCTGGGTGATCTTGCAACTTGTATCATGCCAGGAGTTTGAATTTTCACCATAGGGTTTCATTGATCGCTTGCTCGGCAATTTGAATGAAGCAGGATTTCTACTTTCCCCTTAGCGCTTCATTGATCGTGTACTCTTGAGTGTAGATCGGGCTGAGAATGACGCAGCCATGGGAAAGTTGACAGTTAAGCCTATCTAGTGACAGCCCATCATAGGCTAGCTGGGTGATCTTGCAACTTGTACCATGTCGGAGTTTGATTTTCCCCATAGGGTTTCATTGATCGTGTACTCTTGAGTATAGCTCGGGCTGAGAAGGTCGCAGCCTATGGGAAAAGTTGACAGTTAAGCCTATCTAGTGACAACCCATCATAGGCTAGCTGGGTGATCTTGCAACTTGTATCATGCCGGAGTTATGATTTTCACACCATAGGGTTTCATTGATCGCTTACTCGGCAACTTGTATGAAGCAGGATTTCTACTTTCCCCTTAGCGCTTCCATTGATCGTGTAACTCTTGAGTGTAGCTCGGGCTGAGAATGACGCAGCCATGGGAAAGTTGACAGTTAAGCCTATATCTAGTGACAGCCATCATCAAGGCTAGCTGGGTGATCTTGCAACTTGTACCATGTCGGAGTTTGATTTTCCCCATAGGGTTTCATTGATCGTGTACTCTTGAGTATAGCTCGGGCTGAGAAGGTCGCAGCCATTGGGAAAGTTGACAGTTAAGCCTATCTAGTGACAACCCATCATAGGCTAGCTGGGTGATCTTGCAACCTGTATCATGCTCGGAGTTTGATTTTTCACCATAGGGTTTCATTGATCGCTTACTCGGCAACTTGTATGAAGCAGGATTTCTACTTTCCCCTTAGCGCTTCATTGATCGTGTACTCTTGAGTGTAGCTCTGGCTGAGAATGACGCAGCCATGGAAAGTTGACAGTTAAGCCTATCTAGTGACAGCCCATCATAGGCTAGCTGGGTGATCTTGCAACTTGTACCATGTCGGAGTTTGATTTTCCCCCATAGGGTTTCATTGATCGTGTACTCTTGAGTATAGCTCGGGCTGAGAAGGTCGCAGCCATGGGAAGTTGACAGTTAAGCTTATCTAGTGACAACCCATCATGGGCTAGCTGGGTGATCTTGCAACTTGTATCATGCCGGAGTTTGATTTTCACCCATAGGGTTTCATTGATCGCTTACTCGGCAACTTGTATGAAGCAGGATTTCTACTTTCCCCTTAGCGCTTCATTGATCGTGTACTCTTGAGTGTAGCTCGGGCTGAGAATGACGCAGCCATGGGAAAGTTGACAGTTAAGCCTATCTAGTGACAGCCCATCATAGGCTAGCTGGGTGATCTTGCAACTTGTACCATGTCGGAGTTTGATTTTCCCCATAGGGTTTCATTGATCGTGTACTCTTGAGTATAGCTCGGGCTGAGAAGGTCGCAGCCATGGGAAAGTTGACAGTTAAGCCTATCTAGTGACAACCCATCATAGGCTAGCTGGGTGATCTTGCAACTTGTATCATGCCGGAGTTTGATTTTCACCATAGGGTTTCATTGATCGCTTTACTCGGCCAACTTGTATGAAGCAGGATTTCTACTTTCCCCTTAGCGCTTCATTGATCGTGTACTCTTGAGTGTAGCTCGGGCTGAGAATGACGCAGCCATGGGAAAGTTGACAGTTAAGCCTATCTAGTGACAGCCCATCATAGGCCAGCTGGGTGAGCTTTGCAACTTGTACCATGTCGGAGTTTGATTTTCCCCATAGGGTTTCATTGATCGTGTGCTCTTGAGTGTAGCTTCGGGCTGAGAAGGTCGCAGCCATTGTGAAAGTTAACAGTTAAGCCTATCTAGTGACAACCCATCATAGGCTAGCTGGGTGATCTTGCAACTTGTATCATGCTGGAGTTTGATTTTCACCATAGGGTTTCATTGATCGCTTGCTCGGCAATTTTGAATGAAGCAGGATTTCTACTTTCCCCTTAGCGCTTCATTGATCGTGTACTCTTGAGTGTAGCTCGGGCCTGAGAATGACGCAGCCATGGGAAAGTTGACAGTTAAGCCTATCTAGTGACAGCCATCATAGGCCAGCTGGGTGATCTTGCAACTTGTACCATGTCGGAGTTTGATTTTCCCCATAGGGTTTCATTGATCGTGTACTCTTGAGTGTAAGCTCGGGCTGAGAAGGTCGCAGCCATGTGAAAGTTAACAGTTAAGCCTATCTAGTGACAACCCATCATAGGCTAGCTGGGTGATCTCTGCAACTATTGTATCATGCCAGTGTTGAATTTTCACCATAGGGGTTTCATTGATCGCTTGCCTCGGCAATTTGTATGAAGCAGGATTTCTACTTTCCCCTTAGCGCTTCATTTGATCGTGTACTCTTGAGTGTAGACTCTGGCTGAGAATGACGCAGCCATGGGAAAGTTGACAGTTAAGCCTATCTAAGTGACAGCCCATCATAGGCTAGCTGGGTAGATCTTGCAACTTGTACCATGTCGGAGTTTGATTTTCCCCATAGGGTTTCATTGATCGTGTACTCTTGAGTATAGCTCGGGCTGAGAAGGTCGCAGCCATGGAAAGTTGACAGTTAAGCTTATCTAGTGACAACCCATCATGGGGCTAGCTGGGTGATCTTGCAACTTGTATCATGCGGGAGTTTGATTTTCACCATAGGGTTTCCATTGATCGCTTACTCACGGCAACTTGTATGAAGCAGGATTTCTACTTTCCCCTTAGCGCTTCATTGATCGTGGTACTCTTGAGTGTAGCTCTCGGGCTGAGAATGACGCAGCCATGGGAAAGTTGACAGTTAAGCTATCTAGTGACAGCCCATCATAGGCTAGCTGGGTGATCTTGCAAACTTGTACCATGTCGGAGTTTGATTTTCCCCATAGGGTTTCATTGATCGTGTACTCTTGAGTATAGCTCGGGCTGAGAAGGTCGCAGCCATGGGAAGTTGACAGTTTAAGCCTATCTAGTGACAAACCCCATCATAGGCTAGCTGGGTGATCTTGCAACTTGTATCATGCCGGAGTTTGATTTTCACCATAGGGTTTCATTGATCGCTTACTCGGCAACTTGTATGAAGCAGGATTTCTACTTTCCCCTTAGCGCTTCATTGATCGTGTACTCTTGAGTGTAGCTCGGGCTGAGAATGACGCAGCCATGGGAAAGTTGACAGTTAAGCCTATCTAGTGACAGCCCATCATAGGCTAGCTGGGTGATCTTGCAACTTGTACCATGTCGGAGTTTGATTTTCCCCATAGGGTTTCATTGATCGTGTACTCTTGAGTATAGCTCGGGCTGAGAAGTCGCAGCCATGGGAAAGTTGACAGTTAAGCCTATCTAGTGACAACCCATCATAGGCTAGCTGGGTGATCTTGCAACTTGTATCATGCCGGAGTTTGATTTTCACCATAGGGTTTCATTGATCGCTTACTCGGCAACTTGTATGAAGCAGGATTTCTACTTTACCCTTAGCGCTTCATTGATCGTGTACTTCTTGAGTGTAGCTCGGGCTGAGAATGACGCAGCCATGGGAAAGTTGACAGTTAAGCCTATCTAGTGACAGCCCATCATAGGCTAGCTGGGTGATCTTGCAACTTGTACATGTCGGAGTTTGATTTTCCCCCATAGGGTTTCATTGATCGTGTACTCTTGAGTATAGCTCGGGCTGAGAAGGTCGCAGCTCATGGGAAAGTTGACAGTTAAGCCTATCTAGTGACATCCCATCATAGGCTAGCTGGGTGATCTTGCAACTTGTATCATGCCGGAGTTTGATTTTCAACATAGGGTTTCATTGATCGCTTACTCGGCAACTTGTATGAAGCAGGATTTCTACTTTCCCCTTAGCGCTTCATTGATCGTGTACTCTTGAGTGTAGCTCGGACTGAGAATGACGCAGCACATGGGAAAGTTGACAGTTAAGCCTATCTAGTGACAGCCCCATCATAGGCCAGCTGGGTGAGCTTGCAACTTGTACCCATGTCGGAGTTTGATTTTCCCCCATAGGGTTTCATTGATCGTGTGCTCTTGAGTGTAGCTCGGGCTGAGAAGGTCGCAGCCATGTGAAAGTTAACAGTTAACGCCTATCTAGTGACAACCCATCATAGGCTAGCTGGGTGATCTTGCAACTTGTATCATGCCGGAGTTTGATTTTCACCATAGGGTTTCATTGATCGCTTGCTCGGCAATTTGAATGAAGTAGGATTTCTACTTTCCCCTTAGCGCTTCATTGATCGTGTACTCTTGAGTGTAGCTCGGGCTGAGAATGACGCAGCCATGGGAAAGTTGACAGTTAAGCCTATCTAGTGACAGCCCCATCATAGGCTAGCTGGGTGATCTTGCAACTTGTACCATGTCGGAGTTTGATTTTCCCCATAGGGTTTCATTGATCGTGTACTCTTGAGTATAGCTCGGGCTGAGAAGGTCGTCAGCCATGGGGAAAGTTGACAGTTAAGCCCTATCTAGTGACAACCCATCATAGGCTAGCTGGGTGATCTTGCAACTTGTATCATGCGGAGTTTGATTTTCACCATAGGGTTTCATTGATCGCTTGCTCGGCAATTTGAATGAAGCAGGGATTTCTACTTTCCCCTTAGCGCTTCATTGATCGTGTACTCTTGAGTGTAGATCGGGCTGAGAATGACGCAGCCATGGGAAAGTTGACAGTTAAGCCTATCTAGTGACAGCCCATCATAGGCTAGCTGGGTGATCTTGCAACTTGTACCATGTCGGAGTTTGATTTTCCCCATAAGGGTTTCATTGATCGTGTACTCTTGAGTATAGCTCGGGCTGAGAAGGTCGCAGCCATGGGAAAGTTGACAGTTAAGCCTATCTAGTGACAACCCATCATAGGCTAGCTGGGTGATCTTGCAACTTGTATCATGCCGGAGTTTGATTTTCACCATAGGGTTTCATTGATCGCTTGCTCGGCAACTTGAATGAAGCAGGATTTCTACTTTCCCCTTAGCGCTTCATTGATCGTGTACTCTTGAGTGTAGATCGGGCTCTGAGAATGTCGCAACCATGGGAAAGTTGACAGTTAAGCCTATCTAGTGACAGCCCATCATAGGCTAGCTGGGTGATCTTGCAACTTGTACCATGTCGGAGTTTGATTTTTCCCCATAGGGTTTCATTGATCGCTTACTCGGCAACTTGTATGAAGCAGGATTTCTACTTTCCCTTAGCGCTTCATTGATCGTGTACTCTTGAGTGTAGCTCGGGCTGAGAATGACGCAGCCATGGGAAAGTTGACAGTTTAAGCCTATCTAGTGACAGCCCATCATAGGCTAGCTGGGTGATCTTGCAACTTGTACCATGTCGGAGTTTGATTTTCACCCATAGGTTTCATTGATCGTGTACTCTTGAGTATAGCTCGGGCTGAGAAGGTCGCAGCCATGGGAAAGTTGACAGTTAAGCCTATCTAGTGACAACCCATCATAGGCTAGCTGGGTGATCTTGCAACTTGTATCATGCCCGGAGTTTGATTTTCACCATAGGGTTTCATTGATCGCTTACTCGGCAACTTGTATGAAGCAGGATTTCTACTTTCCCCTTAGCGCTTCATTGATCGTGTACTCTTGAGTGTAGCTCTGGCTGAGAATGACGCAGCCATGGGAAAGTTGACAGTTAAGCCTATCTAGTGACAGCCCATCATAGGCTAGCTGGGTGAGCTTGCAACTTGTACCATGTCGGAGTTTGATTTTCCCCATAGGGTTTCATTGATCGTGTACTCTTGAGTATAGCTCGGGCTGAGAAGGGTCGCAGCCATGGGAAAGTTGACAGTTAAGCTTATCTAGTGAACAACCCATCATGGGCTAGCTGGGTGATCTTGCAACTTGTATCATGCCGGAGTTTGATTTTCACCATAGGGTTTCATTGATCGCTTACTCGGCAACTTGTATGAAGCAGGATTTCTACTTTTTTCCCCCTTAGCGCTTCATTGATCGTGTACTCTTGAGTGTAGCTCGGGCTGAGAATGACGCAGCCATGGGAAAGTTGACAGTTAAGCCTATCTAGTGACAGCACCATCATAGGCTAGCTGGGTGATCTTGCAACTTGTACCATGTCGGAGTTTGATTTTCCCCATAGGGTTTCATTGATCGTGTACTCTTGAGTATAGCTCGGGCTGAGAAGGTCGCAGCCATGGGAAAGTTGACAGTTAAGCCTATCTAGTGACAACCCATCATAGGCTAGCTGGGTGATCTTGCAACTTGTATCATGCCGGAGTTTGATTTTCACCATAGGGTTTCATTGATCGCTTACTCGGCAACTTGTATGAAGCAGGATTTCTACTTTCTCCTTAGCGCTTCATTGATCGTGTACTCTTGAGTTGTAGCTCGGGCTGAGAATGACGCAGCCATGGAAAGTTGACAGTTAAGCCTATCTAGTGACAGCTCCATCATAGGCCAAGCTGGGTGAGCTTGCAACTATGTACCATGTCGGGAGTTTGATTTTCCCCATAGGGTTTCATTGATCGTGTGCTCTTGAGTGTAGCTCGGGCTGAGAAGGTCGCAGCCATGTGAAAGTTAACAGTTAAGCCTATCTAGTGACAACCCATCATAGGCTAGCTGGGTGATCTTGGCAACTTGTATCATGCCGGAGTTTGATTTTCACCATAGGGTTTCATTGATCGCTTGCTCGGCAATTTGAATGAAGCAGGATTTCTACTTTCCCCTTAGCGCTTCATTGATCGTGTACTCTTGAGTGTAGCTCGGGCTGAGAATGACGCAGCCATGGGAAAGTTGACAGTTAAGCCTATCTAGTGACAGCCCATCATAGGCCAGCTGGGTGAGCTTGCAACTTGTACCAATGTCGGAGTTTGATTTTCCCCATAGGGTTTCATTGATCGTGTGCTCTTGAGTGTAGCTCGGGCTGAGAAGGTCGCAGCCATGTGAAAGTTAACAGTTAAGCCTATCTAGTGACAACCCATCATAGGCTAGCTGTATGATCTTGCAACTTGTATCATGCCGGAGTTTGATTTTCACCATAGGGTTTCATTGATCGCTTGCTCGGCAATTTGAATGAAGCAGGATTTCTACTTTCCCCTTAGCGCTTCATTGATCGTGTACTCTTGAGTGTAGCTCGGGCTGAGAATGACGCAGCCATGGGAAAGTTGACAGTTAAGCCTATCTAGTGACAGCCCATCATAGGCTAGCTGGGTGATCTTGCAACTTGTACCATGTCGGAGTTTGATTTTTCCCCATAGGGTTTCATTGATCGTGTACTCTTGAGTATAGCTCGGGCCTGAGAAGGTCGCAGCCATGGGAAAGTTGACAGTTAAGCCTATCTAGTGACAACCCATCATAGGCTAGCTGGGTGATCTTGCAACTTGTATCATGCCGGAGTTTGATTTTCCACCATAGGGTTTCATTGATCCGCTTGCTCGGCAATTTGAATGAAGCAGGATTTCTACTTTCCCCTTAGCGCTTCATTGATCGTGTACTCTTGAGTGTAGATCGGGCTGAGAATGACGCAAGCATGGGAAAGTTGACAGGTTAAGCCTATCTAGTGACAGTCCCATCATAGGCTAGCTGGGTGATCTTGCAACTATGTACCATGTCGGAGTTTGATTTTCCCCCATAGGGTTTCATTGATCGTGTACTCTTGAGTATAGCTCGGGCTGAGAAGGTCGCAGCCATGGGGAAAGTTGACAGTTAAGCCTATCTAGTGACAACCCCATCATAGGCTAGGCTGGGTGATCTTGCAACTTGTATCATGCCGGAGTTTGATTTTCACCATAGGGTTTCATTGAT
Organism: Leptodactylus fuscus; assembly: GCF_031893055.1. Classification (NCBI taxonomy): domain Eukaryota; kingdom Metazoa; phylum Chordata; class Amphibia; order Anura; family Leptodactylidae; genus Leptodactylus; species Leptodactylus fuscus. The sequence continues at coordinate 12,282 of NW_027440289.1, forward strand.
CGCTTACTCGGCAACTTGTATGAAGCAGGATTTCTACTTTCCCCTTAGCGCTTCATTGATCGTGTACTCTTGAGTGTAGCTCGGGCTGAGAATGACGCAGCCATGGGAAAGTTGACAGTTAAGCCTATCTAGTGACAGCCCCATCATAGGCTAGCTGGGTGATCTTGCAACTTGTACCATGTCGGAGTTTGATTTTCCCCCATAGGGTTTCATTGATCGTGTACTCTTGAGTATAGCTCGGGCCTGAGAAGGTCGCAAGCCCATGGGAAAAGTTGACAGTTAAGCCTATCTAGTGACAACCCATCATAGGCTAGCTGGGTGATCTTGCAACCTGTATCATGCCGGAGTTTGATTTTCACCATAGGGTTTCATTGATCGCTTACATCGGCAACTTGTATGAAGCCAGGATTTCTACTTTCCCCCTTAGCGCTTCATTGATCGTGTACTCTTGAGTGTAGCTCTGGCTGAGAATGACGCAGCCATGGGAAAGTTGACAGTTAAGCCTATCTAGTGACAGCACCATCATAGGCTAGCTGGGTGATCTTGCAACTTGTACCATGTCGGAGTTTGATTTTCCCCCATAGGGTTTCATTGATCGTGTACTCTTGAGTATAGCTCGGCTGAGAAGGTCGCAGCCATATGGGAAAGTTGACAGTTAAGCTTATCTAGTGACAACCCATCATGGGCTAGCTGGGTGATCTTGCAACTTGTATCATGCCGGAGTTTGATTTTCACCATAGGGTTTCATTGATCGCTTACTCGGCAACTTGTATGAAGCAGGATTTCTACTTTCCCCTTAGCGCCTTCATTGATCGTGTACTCTTGAGTGTAGCTCGGGCTGAGAATGACGCAGCCATGGGAAAGTTGACAGTTAAGCCCTATCTAGTGACAGCCCATCATAGGCTAGCTGGGTGATCTTGCAAACTTGTACCATGTCGGAGTTTGATTTTCCCCATAGGGTTTCATTGATCGTGTACTCTTGAGTATAGCTCGGGCTGAGAAGGTCGCAGCCATGGGAAAGTTGACAGTTAAGCCTATCTAGTGACAACCCATCATAGGCTAGCTGGGTGATCTTGCAACTTGTATCATGCCGGAGTTTGATTTTCACCATAGGGTTTCATTGATCGCTTACTCGGCAACTTGTATGAAGCAGGATTTCTACTTTCCCCTTAGCGCTTCATTGATCGTGTACTCTTGAGTGTAGCTCGGGCTGAGAATGACGCAGCCATGGGAAAGTTGACAGTTAAGCCTATCTAGTGACAGCCCATCATAGGCCAGCTGGGTGAGCTTGCAACTTGTACCATGTCGGAGTTTGATTTTCCCCATAGGGTTTCATTGATCGTGTGCTCTTGAGTGTAGCTCGGGCTGAGAAGGTCGCAGCCATGTGAAAGTTAACAGTTAAGCCTATCTAGTGACAACCCATCATAGGCTAGCTGGGTGATCTTGCAACTTGTATCATGCTGGAGTTTGATTTTCACCATAGGGTTTTCATTGATCGCTTGCTCGGCAATTTGAATGAAGCAGGATTTCTACTTTCTCCCCTTAGCGCTTCATTGATCGTGTACTCTTGAGTGTAGCTCGGCTGAGAATGACGCAGCCATGGGAAAGTTGACAGTTAAGCCTATCTAGTGACAGCCCATCATAGGCCAGCTGGGTGATCTTGCAACTTGTACCATGTCGGAGTTTGATTTTCCCCATAGGGTTTCATTGATCGTGTACTCTTGAGTGTAGCTCGGGCTGAGAAGGTCGCAGCCATGTGAAAGTTAACAGTTAAGCCTATCTAGTGACAACCCATCATAGGCTAGCTGGGTGATCTTGCAACTTGTATCATGCCGGAGTTTGATTTTCACACCATAGGGTTTCATTGATCGCGTGCTCGGCAATTTGTATGAAGCAGGATTTCTACTTTCCCCTTAGCGCTTCATTGATCGTGTACTCTTGAGTGTAGCTCGGGCTGAGAATGACGCAGCCATGGGAAAGTTGACAGTTAAGCCCTATCTAGTGACAGCCCATCATAGGCTAGCTGGGTGATCTTGCAACTTGTACCCATGTCGGAGTTTTGATTTTCCCCATAGGGTTTCATTGATCGTGTACTCTTGAGTATAGCTCGGGCTGAGAAGGTCGCAGCCAATGGGAAAGTTGACAGTTAAGCTTATCTAGTGACAACCCATCATGGGCTAGCTGGGTGATCTTGCAACTTGTATCATGCCGGAGTTTGATTTTCACCATAGGGTTTCATTGATCGCTTACTCGGCAACTTGTATGAAGCAGGATTTCTACTTTCCCCTTAGCGCTTCATTGATCGTGTACTCTTGAGTGTAGCTCGGGCTGAGAATGACGCAGCCATGGGAAAGTTGACCAGTTAAGCCTATCTAGTGACAGCCCCATCATAGGCTAGCTGGGTGATCTTGCAACTTGTACCATGTCGGAGTTTGATTTCTCCCCATAGGGTTTCATTGATCGTGTACTCTTGAGTATAGCTCGGGCTGAGAAGGTCGCAGCCATGGGAAAGTTGACAGTTAAGCCTATCTAGTGACAACCCATCATAGGCTAGCTGGGTGATCTTGCAACTTGTATCATGCCGGAATAGTTTGATTTTCACCATAGGGTTTCATTGATCGCTTACCTCGGCAACTTGTATGAAGCAGGATTTCTACTTTCCCCTTAGCGCTTCATTGATCGTGTACTCTTGAGTGTAGCTCGGGCTGAGAATGACGCAGCCATGGGAAAGTTGACAGTTAAGCCTATCTAGTGACAGCCCATCATAGGCTAGCTGGGTGATCTTGCAACCTTGTACACATGTCGGAGTTTGATTTTCCCCATTAGGGTTTCATTGATCGTGTACTCTTGAGTATAGCTCGGGCTGAGAAGGTCGCAGCCATGGTGAAAGTTGACAGTTAAGCCTATCTAGTGACAACCCATCATAGGCTAGCTGGGTGATCTTGCAACTTGTATCATGCCGGAGTTTGATTTTCACCATAGGGTTTCATTGATCGCTTACCTCGGCAACTTGTATGAAGCAGGATTTCTACTTTACCCCTTAGCGCTTCAATTGATCGTGTACTCTTGAGTGTAGCTCGGGCTGAGAATGACGCAGCCATGGGAAAGTTGACAGTTAAGCCTATCTAGTGACAGCCCATCATAGGCTAGCTGGGTGATCTTGCAACTTGTACCATGTCGGAGTTTGATTTTCCCCATAGGGTTTCATTGATCGTGTACTCTTGAGTATAGCTCGGGCTGAGAAGGTCGCAGCCATGGGAAAGTTGACAGTTAAGCCTATCTAGTGACATCCATCATAGGCTAGCTGGGTGATCTTGCAACTTGTATCATGCCGGAGTTTGATTTTCAACATAGGGTTTCATTGATCTGCTTACTCTGGCAACTTGTATGAAGCAGGATTTCTACTTTCCCCTTAGCGCTTCATTGATCGTGTACTCTTGAGTGTAGCTCGGACTGAGAATGACGCAGCCATGGGAAAGTTGACAGTTAAGCCTATCTAGTGACAGCCCATCATAGGCCAGCTGGGTGAGCTTGCAACTTGTACCATGTCGGAGTTTGATTTTCCCCATAGGGTTTCATTGATCGTGTGCTCTTGAGTGTAGCTCGGGCTGAGAAGGTCGCAGCCATGTGAAAGTTAACAGTTAAGCCTATCTAGTGACAACCCCATCATAGGCTAGCTGGGTGATCTTGCAACTTGTATCATGCCGGAGTTTGATTTTCACCATAGGGTTTCATTGATCGCTTGCTCGGCAATTCTGAATGAAGTAGGATTTCTACTTTCCCCTTAGCGCTTCATTGATCGTGTACTCTTGAGTGTAGCTCGGGCTGAGAATGACGCAGCCATGGGAAAGTTGACAGTTAAGCCTATCTAGTGACAGCCCATCATAGGCTAGCTGGGTGATCTTGCAACTTGTACCATGTCGGAGTTTGATTTTCCCATAGGGTTTCATTGATCGTGTACTCTTGAGTATAGCTCGGGCTGAGAAGGTCGCAGCCATGGAAAGTTGACAGTTAAGCCTATCTAGTGACAACCCATCATAGGCTAGCTGGGTGATCTTGCAACTTGTATCATGCCGGAGTTTGATTTTCACCATAGGGTTTCATTGATCGCTTGCTCGGCAATTTGAATGAAGCAGGATTTCTACTTTCCCCTTAGCGCTTCATTGATCGTGTACTCTTGAGTGTAGATCGGGCTGAGAATGACGCAGCCATGGGAAAGTTGACAGTTAAGCCTATCTAGTGACAGCCCATCATAGGCTAGCTGGGTGATCTTGCAACTTGTACCATGTCGGAGTTTGATTTTCCCCATAGGGTTTCATTGATCGTGTACTCTTGAGTATAGCTCGGGCTGAGAAGGTCGCAGCCATGGGAAAGTTGACAGTTAAGCCTATCTAGTGACAACCCATCATAGGCTAGCTGGGTGATCTTGCAACTTGTATCATGCCGGAGTTTGATTTTCACCATAGGGTTTCATTGATCGCTTGCTCGGCAACTTGAATGAAGCAGGATTTCTACTTTCCCCTTAGCGCTTCATTGATCGTGTACTCTTGAGTGTAGATCGGGCTGAGAATGTCGCAACCATGGGAAAGTTGACAGTTAAGCCTATCTAGTGACAGCCCATCATAGGCTAGCTGGGTGATCTTGCAACTTGTACCATGTCGGAGTTTGATTTTCCCCATAGGGTTTCATTGATCGCTTACTCGGCAACTTGTATGAAGCAGGATTTCTACTTTCCCCTTAGCGCTTCATTGATCGTGTACTCTTGAGTGTAGCTCGGGCTGAGAATGACGCAGCCATGGGAAAGTTGACAGTTAAGCCTATCTAGTGACAGCCCATCATAGGCTAGCTGGGTGATCTTGCAACTTGTACCATGTCGGAGTTTGATTTTTCCCCATAGGGTTTCATTGATCGTGTACTCTTGAGTATAGCTCGGGCTGAGAAGGTCGCAGCCATGGGAAAGTTGACAGTTAAGCCTATCTAGTGACAACCCATCATAGGCTACGCTGGGTGATCTTGCAACTTGTATCATGCCGGAGTTTGATTTTCACCATAGGGTTTCATTGATCGCTTACTCGGCAACTTGTATGAAGCAGGATTTCTACTTTCCCCTTAGCGCTTCATTGATCGTGTACTCTTGAGTGTAGCTCTGGCTGAGAATGACGCAGCCATGGGAAAGTTGACAGTTAAGCCTATCTAGTGACAGCCCATCATAAGGCTAGCTGGGTGAGCTTGCAACTTGTACCATGTCGGAGTTTGATTTTCCCCATAGGGTTTCATTGATCGTGTACTCTTGAGTATAGCTCGGGCTGAGAAGGTCGCAGCCATGGGAAAGTTGACAGTTAAGCTATATCTAGTGACAACCCATCATGGGCTAGCTGGGTGATCTTGCAACTTGGTATCATGCCGGAGTTTGATTTTCACCATAGGGTTTCATTGATCGCTTACTCGGCAACTTGTATGAAGCAGGATTTCTACTTTCCCCTTAGCGCTTCATTGATCGTGTACTCTTGAGTGTAGCTCGGGCTGAGAATGACGCAGCCATGGGAAAGTTGACCAGTTAAGCCTATCATAGTGACAGCCCCATCATAGGCTAGCTGGGTGATCTTGCAACTTTGTACCATGTCGGAGTTTGATTTTCCCCATAGGGTTTCATTGATCGTGTACTCTTGAGTATAGCTCGGGCTGAGAAGGTCGCAGCCATGGGAAAGTTGACAGTTAAGCCTATCTAGTGACAACCCATCATAGGCTAGCTGGGTGATCTTGCAACTTGTATCATGCGGAGTTTGATTTTCACCATAGGGTTTCATTGATCGCTTACTCGGCAACTTGTATGAAGCAGGATTTCTACTTTCTCCTTAGCGCTTCATTGATCGTGTACTCTTGAGTGTAGCTCGGGCTGAGAATGACGCAGCCATGGGAAAGTTGACAGTTAAGCCTATCTAGTGACAGCCCATCATAGGCCAGCTGGGTGAGCTTGCAACTTGTACCATGTCGGAGTTTGATTTTCCCCATAGGGTTTCATTGATCGTGTGCTCTTGAGTGTAGCTCGGCTGAGAAGGTCGCAAGCCATGTGAAAGTTAACAGTTAAGCCTATCTAGTGACAACCCATCATAGGCTAGCTGGGTGATCTTGCAACTTGTATCATGCCGGAGTTTGATTTTCACCATAGGGTTTCATTGATCGCTTGCTCGGCAATTTGAATGAAGCAGGATTTCTACTTTCCCCCTTAGCGCTTCATTGATCGTGTACTCTTGAGTGTAGCTCGGGCTGAGAATGACGCAGCCATGGGAAAGTTGACAGTTAAGCCTATCTAGTGACAGCCCATCATAGGCCAGCTGGGTGAGCTTGCAACTTGTACCATGTCGGAGTTTGATTTTCCCCATAGGGTTTCATTGATCGTGTGCTCTTGAGTGTAGCTCCTGGCTGAGAAGGTCGCAGCCATGTGAAAGTTAACAGTTAAGCCTATCTAGTGACAACCCATCATAGGCTAGCTGTATGATCTTGCAACTTGTATCATGCGGAGTTTGATTTTCACCATAGGGTTTCATTGATCGCTTGCTCGGCAATTTGAATGAAGCAGGATTTTCTACTTTCCCCTTAGCGCTTCATTGATCGTGTACTCTTGAGTGTAGCTCGGGCTGAGAATGACGCAGCCATGGGAAAGTTGAACAGTTAAGCCTATCTAGTGACAGCCCATCATAGGCTAGCTGGGTGATCTTGCAACTTGTACCATGTCGGAGTTTGATTTTCCCCATAGGGTTTCATTGATCGTGTACTCTTGAGTATAGCTCGGGCTGAGAAAGGTCGCAGCCATGGGAAAGTTGACAGTTAAGCCTATCTAGTGACAACACATCATAGGCTAGCTGGGTGATCTTGCAACTTGTATCATGCCGGAGTTTGATTTTCACACATAGGGTTTCATTGATCGCTTGCTCGGCAATTTGAATGAAGCAGGATTTCTACTTTCCCCTTAGCGCTTCATTGATCGTGTACTCTTGAGTGTAGATCGGGCTGAGAATGACGCAGCCATGGGAAAGTTGACAGTTAAGCCACTATCTAGTGACAGCCCATCATAGGCTAGCTGGGTGATCTTGCAACTTGTACCATGTCGGAGTTTGATTTTCCCCATAGGGTTTCATTGATCGTGTACTCTTGAGTATAGCTCGGGCTGAGAAGGTCGCAGCCATGGGAAAGTTGACAGTTAAGCCCTATCTAGTGACAAACCCATCATAGGCTAGCTGGGTGATCTTGCAACTTGTATCATGCCGGAGTTTGATTTCACCATAGGGGTTTCATTGATCGCTTACTCGGCAACTTGTATGAAGCAGGATTTCTACTTTCCCCTTAGCGCTTCATTGATCGTGTACTCTTGAGTGTAGCTCGGGCTGAGAATGACGCAGCCATGGGAAAGTTGACAGTTAAGCCTATCTAGTGACAGCCCCATCATAGGCTAGCTGGGTGATCTTGCAACTTGTACCATGTCGGAGTTTGATTTTCCCCATAGGGTTTCATTGATCGTGTACTCTTGAGTATAGCTCGGGCTGAGAAGGTCGCAGCCATGGGAAAGTTGACAGTTAAGCCTATCTAGTGACAACCCATCATAGGCTAGCTGGGTGATCTTGCAACCTGTATCATGCCGGAGTTTGATTTTCACCATAGGTTTCATTGATCGCTTACTCGGCAACTTGTATGAAGCACAGGATTTCTACTTTCCCCTTAGCGCTTCATTGATCGTGTACTCTTGAGTGTAGCTCTGGCTGAGAATGACGCAGCCATGGGACAAGTTGACAAGATAAGCCCTATCTAGCCTTGACTGCCACTCATAGGCTAGCTGGGTGATCTTGCAACTTGTACCATGGCTGCGTCATTCTCAGCCAGAGCTACACTCAAGAGTACACGATCAATGAAGCGCTAAGGGGAAAGTAGAAATCCTGCTTCATTACAAGTTGCCGAGTAAGCGATCAATGAAACCCTATGGTGAAAATCAAACTCCGGCATGATACAGGTTGCAAGATCACCCAGCTAGCCTATGATGGGTTGTCACTAGATAGGCTTAACTGTCAACTTTCCCCATGGCTGCGACCTTCTCAGCCCGAGCTATACTCAAGAGTACACGATCAATGAAACCCTATGGGAAAATCAAACTCCGACCATGGTACAAGTTGCAAGATCACCCAGCTAGCCTATGATGGGCTGTCACTAGATAGGCTTAACTGTCAACTTTCCCATGGCTGCGTCATTCTCAGCCCGAGCTACACTCAAGAGTACACGATCAATGAAGCGCTAAGGGGAAAGTAGAAATCCTGCTTCATACAAGTTGCCGAGTAAGCGATCAATGAAACCCTATGGTGAAAATCAAACTCCGGCATGATACAAGTTGCAAGATCACCCAGCTAGCCTATGATGGGTTGTCACTAGATAGGCTTAACTGTCAACTTTCCCATGGCTGCGACCTTCTCAGCCCGAGCTATACTCAAGAGTACACGATCAATGAAACCCTATGGGGAAAATCAAACTCGACATGGTACAAGTTGCAAGATCACCCAGCTAGCCTATGATGGGCTGTCACTAGATAGGCTTAACTGTCAAACTTTCCCATGGCTGCGTCATTCTCAGCCCGATCTACACTCAAGAGTCACACGATCAATGAAGCGCTAAGGGGAAAGTAGAAATCCTGCTTCATTCAAATTGCCGAGCAAGCGATCAATGAAACCCTATGGTGAAAATCAAACTCCGGCATGATACAAGTTGCAAGATCACCCAGCTAGCCTATGATGGGTTGTCACTAGATAGGCTTAACTGTCAAACTTTCCCATGGCTGCGACCTTCTCAGCCCGAGCTATACTCAAGAGTACACGATCAATGAAACCCTAATGGGGAAAATCAAACTCCGACATGGTACAAGTTGCAAGATCACCCAGCTAGCCTATGATGGGCTGTCACTAGATAGGCTTAACTGTCAACTTTCCCATGGCTGCGTCATTCTCAGCCCGAGCTACACTCAAGAGTACACGATCAATGAAGCGCTAAGGGGAAAGTAGAAATCCTGCTTCATTCAAATTGCCGAGCAAGCGATCAATGAAACCTATGGTGAAAATCAAAACTCCGGCATGATACAAGTTGCAAGATCATACAGCTAGCCTATGATGGGTTGTCACTAGATAGGCTTAACTGTTAACTTTCACATGGCTGCGACCTTCTCAGCCCGAGCTACACTCAAGAGCACACGATCAATGAAACCCTATGGGGAAAATCAAACTCCGACATGGTACAAGTTGCAAGCTCACCCAGCTGGCCTATGATGGGCTGTCACTAGATAGGCTTAACTGTCAACTTTCCCATGGCTGCGTCATCTCTCAGCCCGAGCTACACTCAAGAGTACACGATCAATGAAGCGCTAAGGGGAAAGTAGAAATCCTGCTTCATTCAAATTGCCGAGCAAGCGATCAATGAAACCCTATGGTGAAAATCAAACTCCGGCATGATACAAGTTGCAAGATCACCCAGCTAGCCTATGATGGGTTGTCACTAGATAGGCTTAACTGTTAACTTTCACATGGCTGCGACCTTCTCAGCCCGAGCTACACTCAAGAGCACACGATCAATGAAACCCTATGGGGAAAATCAAACTCCGACATGGTACAAGTTGCAAGCTCACCCAGCTGGCCTATGATGGGCTGTCACTAGATAGGCTTAACTGTCAACTTTCCCATGGCTGCGTCATTCTCAGCCCGAGCTACACTCAAGAGTACACGATCAATGAAGCGCTAAGGAGAAAGTAGAAATCCTGCTTCATACAAGTTGCCGAGTAAGCGATCAATGAAACCCTATGGTGAAAATCAAACTCCGGCATGATACAAGTTGCAAGATCACCCAGCTAGCCTATGATGGGTTGTCACTAGATAGGCTTAACTGTCAACTTTCCCATGGCTGCGACCTTCTCAGCCCGAGCTATACTCAAGAGTACACGATCAATGAAACCCTATGGGGAAAATCAAACTCCGACATGGTACAAGTTGCAAGATCACCCAGCTAGCCTATGATGGGCTGTCACTAGATAGGCTTAACTGTCAACTTTCCCATGGCTGCGTCATTCTCAGCCCGAGCTACACTCAAGAGTACACGATCAATGAAGCGCTAAGGGGAAAGTAGAAATCCTGCTTCATACAAGTTGCCGAGTAAGCGATCAATGAAACCCTATGGTGAAAATCAAACTCCGGCATGATACAAGTTGCAAGATCACCCAGCTAGCCCATGATGGGTTGTCACTAGATAAGCTTAACTGTCAACTTTCCCATGGCTGCGACCTTCTCAGCCCGAGCTATACTCAAGAGTACACGATCAATGAAACCCTATGGGGAAAATCAAACTCCGACATGGTACAAGTTGCAAGCTCACCCAGCTAGCCTATGATGGGCTGTCACTAGATAGGCTTAACTGTCAACTTTCCCATGGCTGCGTCATTCTCAGCCAGAGCTACACTCAAGAGTACACGATCAATGAAGCGCTAAGGGGAAAGTAGAAATCCTGCTTCATACAAGTTGCCGAGTAAGCGATCAATGAAACCCTATGGTGAAAATCAAACTCCGGCATGATACAAGTTGCAAGATCACCCAGCTAGCCTATGATGGGTTGTCACTAGATAGGCTTAACTGTCAACTTTCCCATGGCTGCGACCTTCTCAGCCCGAGCTATACTCAAGAGTACACGATCAATGAAACCCTATGGGGAAAATCAAACTCCGACATGGTACAAGTTGCAAGATCACCCAGCTAGCCTATGATGGGCTGTCACTAGATAGGCTTAACTGTCAACTTTCCCATGGCTGCGTCATTCTCAGCCCGAGCTACACTCAAGAGTACACGATCAATGAAGCGCTAAGGGGAAAGTAGAAATCCTGCTTCATACAAGTTGCCGAGTAAGCGATCAATGAAACCCTATGGGGAAAATCAAACTCCGACATGGTACAAGTTGCAAGATCACCCAGCTAGCCTATGATGGGCTGTCACTAGATAGGCTTAACTGTCAACTTTCCCATGGTTGCGACATTCTCAGCCCGATCTACACTCAAGAGTACACGATCAATGAAGCGCTAAGGGGAAAGTAGAAATCCTGCTTCATTCAAGTTGCCGAGCAAGCGATCAATGAAACCCTATGGTGAAAATCAAACTCCGGCATGATACAAGTTGCAAGATCACCCAGCTAGCCTATGATGGGTTGTCACTAGATAGGCTTAACTGTCAACTTTCCCATGGCTGCGACCTTCTCAGCCCGAGCTATACTCAAGAGTACACGATCAATGAAACCCTATGGGGAAAATCAAACTCCGACATGGTACAAGTTGCAAGATCACCCAGCTAGCCTATGATGGGCTGTCACTAGATAGGCTTAACTGTCAACTTTCCCATGGCTGCGTCATTCTCAGCCCGATCTACACTCAAGAGTACACGATCAATGAAGCGCTAAGGGGAAAGTAGAAATCCTGCTTCATTCAAATTGCCGAGCAAGCGATCAATGAAACCCTATGGTGAAAATCAAACTCCGGCATGATACAAGTTGCAAGATCACCCAGCTAGCCTATGATGGGTTGTCACTAGATAGGCTTAACTGTCAACTTTCCCATGGCTGCGACCTTCTCAGCCCGAGCTATACTCAAGAGTACACGATCAATGAAACCCTATGGGGAAAATCAAACTCCGACATGGTACAAGTTGCAAGATCACCCAGCTAGCCTATGATGGGCTGTCACTAGATAGGCTTAACTGTCAACTTTCCCATGGCTGCGTCATTCTCAGCCCGAGCTACACTCAAGAGTACACGATCAATGAAGCGCTAAGGGGAAAGTAGAAATCCTACTTCATTCAAATTGCCGAGCAAGCGATCAATGAAACCCTATGGTGAAAATCAAACTCCGGCATGATACAAGTTGCAAGATCACCCAGCTAGCCTATGATGGGTTGTCACTAGATAGGCTTAACTGTTAACTTTCACATGGCTGCGACCTTCTCAGCCCGAGCTACACTCAAGAGCACACGATCAATGAAACCCTATGGGGAAAATCAAACTCCGACATGGTACAAGTTGCAAGCTCACCCAGCTGGCCTATGATGGGCTGTCACTAGATAGGCTTAACTGTCAACTTTCCCATGGCTGCGTCATTCTCAGTCCGAGCTACACTCAAGAGTACACGATCAATGAAGCGCTAAGGGGAAAGTAGAAATCCTGCTTCATACAAGTTGCCGAGTAAGCGATCAATGAAACCCTATGTTGAAAATCAAACTCCGGCATGATACAAGTTGCAAGATCACCCAGCTAGCCTATGATGGGATGTCACTAGATAGGCTTAACTGTCAACTTTCCCATGGCTGCGACCTTCTCAGCCCGAGCTATACTCAAGAGTACACGATCAATGAAACCCTATGGGGAAAATCAAACTCCGACATGGTACAAGTTGCAAGATCACCCAGCTAGCCTATGATGGGCTGTCACTAGATAGGCTTAACTGTCAACTTTCCCATGGCTGCGTCATTCTCAGCCCGAGCTACACTCAAGAGTACACGATCAATGAAGCGCTAAGGGTAAAGTAGAAATCCTGCTTCATACAAGTTGCCGAGTAAGCGATCAATGAAACCCTATGGTGAAAATCAAACTCCGGCATGATACAAGTTGCAAGATCACCCAGCTAGCCTATGATGGGTTGTCACTAGATAGGCTTAACTGTCAACTTTCCCATGGCTGCGACCTTCTCAGCCCGAGCTATACTCAAGAGTACACGATCAATGAAACCCTATGGGGAAAATCAAACTCCGACATGGTACAAGTTGCAAGATCACCCAGCTAGCCTATGATGGGCTGTCACTAGATAGGCTTAACTGTCAACTTTCCCATGGCTGCGTCATTCTCAGCCCGAGCTACACTCAAGAGTACACGATCAATGAAGCGCTAAGGGGAAAGTAGAAATCCTGCTTCATACAAGTTGCCGAGTAAGCGATCAATGAAACCCTATGGTGAAAATCAAACTCCGGCATGATACAAGTTGCAAGATCACCCAGCTAGCCTATGATGGGTTGTCACTAGATAGGCTTAACTGTCAACTTTCCCATGGCTGCGACCTTCTCAGCCCGAGCTATACTCAAGAGTACACGATCAATGAAACCCTATGGGGAAAATCAAACTCCGACATGGTACAAGTTGCAAGATCACCCAGCTAGCCTATGATGGGCTGTCACTAGATAGGCTTAACTGTCAACTTTCCCATGGCTGCGTCATTCTCAGCCCGAGCTACACTCAAGAGTACACGATCAATGAAGCGCTAAGGGGAAAGTAGAAATCCTGCTTCATACAAGTTGCCGAGTAAGCGATCAATGAAACCCTATGGTGAAAATCAAACTCCGGCATGATACAAGTTGCAAGATCACCCAGCTAGCCCATGATGGGTTGTCACTAGATAAGCTTAACTGTCAACTTTCCCATGGCTGCGACCTTCTCAGCCCGAGCTATACTCAAGAGTACACGATCAATGAAACCCTATGGGGAAAATCAAACTCCGACATGGTACAAGTTGCAAGATCACCCAGCTAGCCTATGATGGGCTGTCACTAGATAGGCTTAACTGTCAACTTTCCCATGGCTGCGTCATTCTCAGCCCGAGCTACACTCAAGAGTACACGATCAATGAAGCGCTAAGGGGAAAGTAGAAATCCTGCTTCATACAAATTGCCGAGCAAGCGATCAATGAAACCCTATGGTGAAAATCAAACTCCGGCATGATACAAGTTGCAAGATCACCCAGCTAGCCTATGATGGGTTGTCACTAGATAGGCTTAACTGTTAACTTTCACATGGCTGCGACCTTCTCAGCCCGAGCTACACTCAAGAGTACACGATCAATGAAACCCTATGGGGAAAATCAAACTCCGACATGGTACAAGTTGCAAGATCACCCAGCTGGCCTATGATGGGCTGTCACTAGATAGGCTTAACTGTCAACTTTCCCATGGCTGCGTCATTCTCAGCCCGAGCTACACTCAAGAGTACACGATCAATGAAGCGCTAAGGGGAAAGTAGAAATCCTGCTTCATTCAAATTGCCGAGCAAGCGATCAATGAAACCCTATGGTGAAAATCAAACTCCAGCATGATACAAGTTGCAAGATCACCCAGCTAGCCTATGATGGGTTGTCACTAGATAGGCTTAACTGTTAACTTTCACATGGCTGCGACCTTCTCAGCCCGAGCTACACTCAAGAGCACACGATCAATGAAACCCTATGGGGAAAATCAAACTCCGACATGGTACAAGTTGCAAGCTCACCCAGCTGGCCTATGATGGGCTGTCACTAGATAGGCTTAACTGTCAACTTTCCCATGGCTGCGTCATTCTCAGCCCGAGCTACACTCAAGAGTACACGATCAATGAAGCGCTAAGGGGAAAGTAGAAATCCTGCTTCATACAAGTTGCCGAGTAAGCGATCAATGAAACCCTATGGTGAAAATCAAACTCCGGCATGATACAAGTTGCAAGATCACCCAGCTAGCCTATGATGGGTTGTCACTAGATAGGCTTAACTGTCAACTTTCCCATGGCTGCGACCTTCTCAGCCCGAGCTATACTCAAGAGTACACGATCAATGAAACCCTATGGGGAAAATCAAACTCCGACATGGTACAAGTTGCAAGATCACCCAGCTAGCCTATGATGGGCTGTCACTAGATAGGCTTAACTGTCAACTTTCCCATGGCTGCGTCATTCTCAGCCCGAGCTACACTCAAGAGTACACGATCAATGAAGCGCTAAGGGGAAAGTAGAAATCCTGCTTCATACAAGTTGCCGAGTAAGCGATCAATGAAACCCTATGGTGAAAATCAAACTCCGGCATGATACAAGTTGCAAGATCACCCAGCTAGCCCATGATGGGTTGTCACTAGATAAGCTTAACTGTCAACTTTCCCATGGCTGCGACCTTCTCAGCCCGAGCTATACTCAAGAGTACACGATCAATGAAACCCTATGGGGAAAATCAAACTCCGACATGGTACAAGTTGCAAGATCACCCAGCTAGCCTATGATGGGCTGTCACTAGATAGGCTTAACTGTCAACTTTCCCATGGCTGCGTCATTCTCAGCCAGAGCTACACTCAAGAGTACACGATCAATGAAGCGCTAAGGGGAAAGTAGAAATCCTGCTTCATACAAGTTGCCGAGTAAGCGATCAATGAAACCCTATGGTGAAAATCAAACTCCGGCATGATACAGGTTGCAAGATCACCCAGCTAGCCTATGATGGGTTGTCACTAGATAGGCTTAACTGTCAACTTTCCCATGGCTGCGACCTTCTCAGCCCGAGCTATACTCAAGAGTACACGATCAATGAAACCCTATGGGGAAAATCAAACTCCGACATGGTACAAGTTGCAAGATCACCCAGCTAGCCTATGATGGGCTGTCACTAGATAGGCTTAACTGTCAACTTTCCCATGGCTGCGTCATTCTCAGCCCGAGCTACACTCAAGAGTACACGATCAATGAAGCGCTAAGGGGAAAGTAGAAATCCTGCTTCATACAAGTTGCCGAGTAAGCGATCAATGAAACCCTATGGTGAAAATCAAACTCCGGCATGATACAAGTTGCAAGATCACCCAGCTAGCCTATGATGGGTTGTCACTAGATAGGCTTAACTGTCAACTTTCCCATGGCTGCGACCTTCTCAGCCCGAGCTATACTCAAGAGTACACGATCAATGAAACCCTATGGGGAAAATCAAACTCCGACATGGTACAAGTTGCAAGATCACCCAGCTAGCCTATGATGGGCTGTCACTAGATAGGCTTAACTGTCAACTTTCCCATGGCTGCGTCATTCTCAGCCCGATCTACACTCAAGAGTACACGATCAATGAAGCGCTAAGGGGAAAGTAGAAATCCTGCTTCATTCAAATTGCCGAGCAAGCGATCAATGAAACCCTATGGTGAAAATCAAACTCCGGCATGATACAAGTTGCAAGATCACCCAGCTAGCCTATGATGGGTTGTCACTAGATAGGCTTAACTGTCAACTTTCCCATGGCTGCGACCTTCTCAGCCCGAGCTATACTCAAGAGTACACGATCAATGAAACCCTATGGGGAAAATCAAACTCCGACATGGTACAAGTTGCAAGATCACCCAGCTAGCCTATGATGGGCTGTCACTAGATAGGCTTAACTGTCAACTTTCCCATGGCTGCGTCATTCTCAGCCCGAGCTACACTCAAGAGTACACGATCAATGAAGCGCTAAGGGGAAAGTAGAAATCCTGCTTCATTCAAATTGCCGAGCAAGCGATCAATGAAACCCTATGGTGAAAATCAAACTCCGGCATGATACAAGTTGCAAGATCATACAGCTAGCCTATGATGGGTTGTCACTAGATAGGCTTAACTGTTAACTTTCACATGGCTGCGACCTTCTCAGCCCGAGCTACACTCAAGAGCACACGATCAATGAAACCCTATGGGGAAAATCAAACTCCGACATGGTACAAGTTGCAAGCTCACCCAGCTGGCCTATGATGGGCTGTCACTAGATAGGCTTAACTGTCAACTTTCCCATGGCTGCGTCATTCTCAGCCCGAGCTACACTCAAGAGTACACGATCAATGAAGCGCTAAGGGGAAAGTAGAAATCCTGCTTCATTCAAATTGCCGAGCAAGCGATCAATGAAACCCTATGGTGAAAATCAAACTCCGGCATGATACAAGTTGCAAGATCACCCAGCTAGCCTATGATGGGTTGTCACTAGATAGGCTTAACTGTTAACTTTCACATGGCTGCGACCTTCTCAGCCCGAGCTACACTCAAGAGCACACGATCAATGAAACCCTATGGGGAAAATCAAACTCCGACATGGTACAAGTTGCAAGCTCACCCAGCTGGCCTATGATGGGCTGTCACTAGATAGGCTTAACTGTCAACTTTCCCATGGCTGCGTCATTCTCAGCCCGAGCTACACTCAAGAGTACACGATCAATGAAGCGCTAAGGAGAAAGTAGAAATCCTGCTTCATACAAGTTGCCGAGTAAGCGATCAATGAAACCCTATGGTGAAAATCAAACTCCGGCATGATACAAGTTGCAAGATCACCCAGCTAGCCTATGATGGGTTGTCACTAGATAGGCTTAACTGTCAACTTTCCCATGGCTGCGACCTTCTCAGCCCGAGCTATACTCAAGAGTACACGATCAATGAAACCCTATGGGGAAAATCAAACTCCGACATGGTACAAGTTGCAAGATCACCCAGCTAGCCTATGATGGGCTGTCACTAGATAGGCTTAACTGTCAACTTTCCCATGGCTGCGTCATTCTCAGCCCGAGCTACACTCAAGAGTACACGATCAATGAAGCGCTAAGGGGAAAGTAGAAATCCTGCTTCATACAAGTTGCCGAGTAAGCGATCAATGAAACCCTATGGTGAAAATCAAACTCCGGCATGATACAAGTTGCAAGATCACCCAGCTAGCCCATGATGGGTTGTCACTAGATAAGCTTAACTGTCAACTTTCCCATGGCTGCGACCTTCTCAGCCCGAGCTATACTCAAGAGTACACGATCAATGAAACCCTATGGGGAAAATCAAACTCCGACATGGTACAAGTTGCAAGCTCACCCAGCTAGCCTATGATGGGCTGTCACTAGATAGGCTTAACTGTCAACTTTCCCATGGCTGCGTCATTCTCAGCCAGAGCTACACTCAAGAGTACACGATCAATGAAGCGCTAAGGGGAAAGTAGAAATCCTGCTTCATACAAGTTGCCGAGTAAGCGATCAATGAAACCCTATGGTGAAAATCAAACTCCGGCATGATACAAGTTGCAAGATCACCCAGCTAGCCTATGATGGGTTGTCACTAGATAGGCTTAACTGTCAACTTTCCCATGGCTGCGACCTTCTCAGCCCGAGCTATACTCAAGAGTACACGATCAATGAAACCCTATGGGGAAAATCAAACTCCGACATGGTACAAGTTGCAAGATCACCCAGCTAGCCTATGATGGGCTGTCACTAGATAGGCTTAACTGTCAACTTTCCCATGGCTGCGTCATTCTCAGCCCGAGCTACACTCAAGAGTACACGATCAATGAAGCGCTAAGGGGAAAGTAGAAATCCTGCTTCATACAAGTTGCCGAGTAAGCGATCAATGAAACCCTATGGGGAAAATCAAACTCCGACATGGTACAAGTTGCAAGATCACCCAGCTAGCCTATGATGGGCTGTCACTAGATAGGCTTAACTGTCAACTTTCCCATGGTTGCGACATTCTCAGCCCGATCTACACTCAAGAGTACACGATCAATGAAGCGCTAAGGGGAAAGTAGAAATCCTGCTTCATTCAAGTTGCCGAGCAAGCGATCAATGAAACCCTATGGTGAAAATCAAACTCCGGCATGATACAAGTTGCAAGATCACCCAGCTAGCCTATGATGGGTTGTCACTAGATAGGCTTAACTGTCAACTTTCCCATGGCTGCGACCTTCTCAGCCCGAGCTATACTCAAGAGTACACGATCAATGAAACCCTATGGGGAAAATCAAACTCCGACATGGTACAAGTTGCAAGATCACCCAGCTAGCCTATGATGGGCTGTCACTAGATAGGCTTAACTGTCAACTTTCCCATGGCTGCGTCATTCTCAGCCCGATCTACACTCAAGAGTACACGATCAATGAAGCGCTAAGGGGAAAGTAGAAATCCTGCTTCATTCAAATTGCCGAGCAAGCGATCAATGAAACCCTATGGTGAAAATCAAACTCCGGCATGATACAAGTTGCAAGATCACCCAGCTAGCCTATGATGGGTTGTCACTAGATAGGCTTAACTGTCAACTTTCCCATGGCTGCGACCTTCTCAGCCCGAGCTATACTCAAGAGTACACGATCAATGAAACCCTATGGGGAAAATCAAACTCCGACATGGTACAAGTTGCAAGATCACCCAGCTAGCCTATGATGGGCTGTCACTAGATAGGCTTAACTGTCAACTTTCCCATGGCTGCGTCATTCTCAGCCCGAGCTACACTCAAGAGTACACGATCAATGAAGCGCTAAGGGGAAAGTAGAAATCCTACTTCATTCAAATTGCCGAGCAAGCGATCAATGAAACCCTATGGTGAAAATCAAACTCCGGCATGATACAAGTTGCAAGATCACCCAGCTAGCCTATGATGGGTTGTCACTAGATAGGCTTAACTGTTAACTTTCACATGGCTGCGACCTTCTCAGCCCGAGCTACACTCAAGAGCACACGATCAATGAAACCCTATGGGGAAAATCAAACTCCGACATGGTACAAGTTGCAAGCTCACCCAGCTGGCCTATGATGGGCTGTCACTAGATAGGCTTAACTGTCAACTTTCCCATGGCTGCGTCATTCTCAGTCCGAGCTACACTCAAGAGTACACGATCAATGAAGCGCTAAGGGGAAAGTAGAAATCCTGCTTCATACAAGTTGCCGAGTAAGCGATCAATGAAACCCTATGTTGAAAATCAAACTCCGGCATGATACAAGTTGCAAGATCACCCAGCTAGCCTATGATGGGATGTCACTAGATAGGCTTAACTGTCAACTTTCCCATGGCTGCGACCTTCTCAGCCCGAGCTATACTCAAGAGTACACGATCAATGAAACCCTATGGGGAAAATCAAACTCCGACATGGTACAAGTTGCAAGATCACCCAGCTAGCCTATGATGGGCTGTCACTAGATAGGCTTAACTGTCAACTTTCCCATGGCTGCGTCATTCTCAGCCCGAGCTACACTCAAGAGTACACGATCAATGAAGCGCTAAGGGTAAAGTAGAAATCCTGCTTCATACAAGTTGCCGAGTAAGCGATCAATGAAACCCTATGGTGAAAATCAAACTCCGGCATGATACAAGTTGCAAGATCACCCAGCTAGCCTATGATGGGTTGTCACTAGATAGGCTTAACTGTCAACTTTCCCATGGCTGCGACCTTCTCAGCCCGAGCTATACTCAAGAGTACACGATCAATGAAACCCTATGGGGAAAATCAAACTCCGACATGGTACAAGTTGCAAGATCACCCAGCTAGCCTATGATGGGCTGTCACTAGATAGGCTTAACTGTCAACTTTCCCATGGCTGCGTCATTCTCAGCCCGAGCTACACTCAAGAGTACACGATCAATGAAGCGCTAAGGGGAAAGTAGAAATCCTGCTTCATACAAGTTGCCGAGTAAGCGATCAATGAAACCCTATGGTGAAAATCAAACTCCGGCATGATACAAGTTGCAAGATCACCCAGCTAGCCTATGATGGGTTGTCACTAGATAGGCTTAACTGTCAACTTTCCCATGGCTGCGACCTTCTCAGCCCGAGCTATACTCAAGAGTACACGATCAATGAAACCCTATGGGGAAAATCAAACTCCGACATGGTACAAGTTGCAAGATCACCCAGCTAGCCTATGATGGGCTGTCACTAGATAGGCTTAACTGTCAACTTTCCCATGGCTGCGTCATTCTCAGCCCGAGCTACACTCAAGAGTACACGATCAATGAAGCGCTAAGGGGAAAGTAGAAATCCTGCTTCATACAAGTTGCCGAGTAAGCGATCAATGAAACCCTATGGTGAAAATCAAACTCCGGCATGATACAAGTTGCAAGATCACCCAGCTAGCCCATGATGGGTTGTCACTAGATAAGCTTAACTGTCAACTTTCCCATGGCTGCGACCTTCTCAGCCCGAGCTATACTCAAGAGTACACGATCAATGAAACCCTATGGGGAAAATCAAACTCCGACATGGTACAAGTTGCAAGATCACCCAGCTAGCCTATGATGGGCTGTCACTAGATAGGCTTAACTGTCAACTTTCCCATGGCTGCGTCATTCTCAGCCCGAGCTACACTCAAGAGTACACGATCAATGAAGCGCTAAGGGGAAAGTAGAAATCCTGCTTCATACAAATTGCCGAGCAAGCGATCAATGAAACCCTATGGTGAAAATCAAACTCCGGCATGATACAAGTTGCAAGATCACCCAGCTAGCCTATGATGGGTTGTCACTAGATAGGCTTAACTGTTAACTTTCACATGGCTGCGACCTTCTCAGCCCGAGCTACACTCAAGAGTACACGATCAATGAAACCCTATGGGGAAAATCAAACTCCGACATGGTACAAGTTGCAAGATCACCCAGCTGGCCTATGATGGGCTGTCACTAGATAGGCTTAACTGTCAACTTTCCCATGGCTGCGTCATTCTCAGCCCGAGCTACACTCAAGAGTACACGATCAATGAAGCGCTAAGGGGAAAGTAGAAATCCTGCTTCATTCAAATTGCCGAGCAAGCGATCAATGAAACCCTATGGTGAAAATCAAACTCCAGCATGATACAAGTTGCAAGATCACCCAGCTAGCCTATGATGGGTTGTCACTAGATAGGCTTAACTGTTAACTTTCACATGGCTGCGACCTTCTCAGCCCGAGCTACACTCAAGAGCACACGATCAATGAAACCCTATGGGGAAAATCAAACTCCGACATGGTACAAGTTGCAAGCTCACCCAGCTGGCCTATGATGGGCTGTCACTAGATAGGCTTAACTGTCAACTTTCCCATGGCTGCGTCATTCTCAGCCCGAGCTACACTCAAGAGTACACGATCAATGAAGCGCTAAGGGGAAAGTAGAAATCCTGCTTCATACAAGTTGCCGAGTAAGCGATCAATGAAACCCTATGGTGAAAATCAAACTCCGGCATGATACAAGTTGCAAGATCACCCAGCTAGCCTATGATGGGTTGTCACTAGATAGGCTTAACTGTCAACTTTCCCATGGCTGCGACCTTCTCAGCCCGAGCTATACTCAAGAGTACACGATCAATGAAACCCTATGGGGAAAATCAAACTCCGACATGGTACAAGTTGCAAGATCACCCAGCTAGCCTATGATGGGCTGTCACTAGATAGGCTTAACTGTCAACTTTCCCATGGCTGCGTCATTCTCAGCCCGAGCTACACTCAAGAGTACACGATCAATGAAGCGCTAAGGGGAAAGTAGAAATCCTGCTTCATACAAGTTGCCGAGTAAGCGATCAATGAAACCCTATGGTGAAAATCAAACTCCGGCATGATACAAGTTGCAAGATCACCCAGCTAGCCCATGATGGGTTGTCACTAGATAAGCTTAACTGTCAACTTTCCCATGGCTGCGACCTTCTCAGCCCGAGCTATACTCAAGAGTACACGATCAATGAAACCCTATGGGGAAAATCAAACTCCGACATGGTACAAGTTGCAAGATCACCCAGCTAGCCTATGATGGGCTGTCACTAGATAGGCTTAACTGTCAACTTTCCCATGGCTGCGTCATTCTCAGCCAGAGCTACACTCAAGAGTACACGATCAATGAAGCGCTAAGGGGAAAGTAGAAATCCTGCTTCATACAAGTTGCCGAGTAAGCGATCAATGAAACCCTATGGTGAAAATCAAACTCCGGCATGATACAGGTTGCAAGATCACCCAGCTAGCCTATGATGGGTTGTCACTAGATAGGCTTAACTGTCAACTTTCCCATGGCTGCGACCTTCTCAGCCCGAGCTATACTCAAGAGTACACGATCAATGAAACCCTATGGGGAAAATCAAACTCCGACATGGTACAAGTTGCAAGATCACCCAGCTAGCCTATGATGGGCTGTCACTAGATAGGCTTAACTGTCAACTTTCCCATGGCTGCGTCATTCTCAGCCCGAGCTACACTCAAGAGTACACGATCAATGAAGCGCTAAGGGGAAAGTAGAAATCCTGCTTCATACAAGTTGCCGAGTAAGCGATCAATGAAACCCTATGGTGAAAATCAAACTCCGGCATGATACAAGTTGCAAGATCACCCAGCTAGCCTATGATGGGTTGTCACTAGATAGGCTTAACTGTCAACTTTCCCATGGCTGCGACCTTCTCAGCCCGAGCTATACTCAAGAGTACACGATCAATGAAACCCTATGGGGAAAATCAAACTCCGACATGGTACAAGTTGCAAGATCACCCAGCTAGCCTATGATGGGCTGTCACTAGATAGGCTTAACTGTCAACTTTCCCATGGCTGCGTCATTCTCAGCCCGATCTACACTCAAGAGTACACGATCAATGAAGCGCTAAGGGGAAAGTAGAAATCCTGCTTCATTCAAATTGCCGAGCAAGCGATCAATGAAACCCTATGGTGAAAATCAAACTCCGGCATGATACAAGTTGCAAGATCACCCAGCTAGCCTATGATGGGTTGTCACTAGATAGGCTTAACTGTCAACTTTCCCATGGCTGCGACCTTCTCAGCCCGAGCTATACTCAAGAGTACACGATCAATGAAACCCTATGGGGAAAATCAAACTCCGACATGGTACAAGTTGCAAGATCACCCAGCTAGCCTATGATGGGCTGTCACTAGATAGGCTTAACTGTCAACTTTCCCATGGCTGCGTCATTCTCAGCCCGAGCTACACTCAAGAGTACACGATCAATGAAGCGCTAAGGGGAAAGTAGAAATCCTGCTTCATTCAAATTGCCGAGCAAGCGATCAATGAAACCCTATGGTGAAAATCAAACTCCGGCATGATACAAGTTGCAAGATCATACAGCTAGCCTATGATGGGTTGTCACTAGATAGGCTTAACTGTTAACTTTCACATGGCTGCGACCTTCTCAGCCCGAGCTACACTCAAGAGCACACGATCAATGAAACCCTATGGGGAAAATCAAACTCCGACATGGTACAAGTTGCAAGCTCACCCAGCTGGCCTATGATGGGCTGTCACTAGATAGGCTTAACTGTCAACTTTCCCATGGCTGCGTCATTCTCAGCCCGAGCTACACTCAAGAGTACACGATCAATGAAGCGCTAAGGGGAAAGTAGAAATCCTGCTTCATTCAAATTGCCGAGCAAGCGATCAATGAAACCCTATGGTGAAAATCAAACTCCGGCATGATACAAGTTGCAAGATCACCCAGCTAGCCTATGATGGGTTGTCACTAGATAGGCTTAACTGTTAACTTTCACATGGCTGCGACCTTCTCAGCCCGAGCTACACTCAAGAGCACACGATCAATGAAACCCTATGGGGAAAATCAAACTCCGACATGGTACAAGTTGCAAGCTCACCCAGCTGGCCTATGATGGGCTGTCACTAGATAGGCTTAACTGTCAACTTTCCCATGGCTGCGTCATTCTCAGCCCGAGCTACACTCAAGAGTACACGATCAATGAAGCGCTAAGGAGAAAGTAGAAATCCTGCTTCATACAAGTTGCCGAGTAAGCGATCAATGAAACCCTATGGTGAAAATCAAACTCCGGCATGATACAAGTTGCAAGATCACCCAGCTAGCCTATGATGGGTTGTCACTAGATAGGCTTAACTGTCAACTTTCCCATGGCTGCGACCTTCTCAGCCCGAGCTATACTCAAGAGTACACGATCAATGAAACCCTATGGGGAAAATCAAACTCCGACATGGTACAAGTTGCAAGATCACCCAGCTAGCCTATGATGGGCTGTCACTAGATAGGCTTAACTGTCAACTTTCCCATGGCTGCGTCATTCTCAGCCCGAGCTACACTCAAGAGTACACGATCAATGAAGCGCTAAGGGGAAAGTAGAAATCCTGCTTCATACAAGTTGCCGAGTAAGCGATCAATGAAACCCTATGGTGAAAATCAAACTCCGGCATGATACAAGTTGCAAGATCACCCAGCTAGCCTATGATGGGTTGTCACTAGATAGGCTTAACTGTCAACTTTCCCATGGCTGCGACCTTCTCAGCCCGAGCTATACTCAAGAGTACACGATCAATGAAACCCTATGGGGAAAATCAAACTCCGACATGGTACAAGTTGCAAGATCACCCAGCTAGCCTATGATGGGCTGTCACTAGATAGGCTTAACTGTCAACTTTCCCATGGCTGCGTCATTCTCAGCCCGAGCTACACTCAAGAGTACACGATCAATGAAGCGCTAAGGGGAAAGTAGAAATCCTGCTTCATACAAGTTGCCGAGTAAGCGATCAATGAAACCCTATGGTGAAAATCAAACTCCGGCATGATACAAGTTGCAAGATCACCCAGCTAGCCCATGATGGGTTGTCACTAGATAAGCTTAACTGTCAACTTTCCCATGGCTGCGACCTTCTCAGCCCGAGCAATACTCAAGAGTACACGATCAATGAAACCCTATGGGGAAAATCAAACTCCGACATGGTACAAGTTGCAAGCTCACCCAGCTAGCCTATGATGGGCTGTCACTAGATAGGCTTAACTGTCAACTTTCCCATGGCTGCGTCATTCTCAGCCAGAGCTACACTCAAGAGTACACGATCAATGAAGCGCTAAGGGGAAAGTAGAAATCCTGCTTCATACAAGTTGCCGAGTAAGCGATCAATGAAACCCTATGGTGAAAATCAAACTCCGGCATGATACAAGTTGCAAGATCACCCAGCTAGCCTATGATGGGTTGTCACTAGATAGGCTTAACTGTCAACTTTCCCATGGCTGCGACCTTCTCAGCCCGAGCTATACTCAAGAGTACACGATCAATGAAACCCTATGGGGAAAATCAAACTCCGACATGGTACAAGTTGCAAGATCACCCAGCTAGCCTATGATGGGCTGTCACTAGATAGGCTTAACTGTCAACTTTCCCATGGCTGCGTCATTCTCAGCCCGAGCTACACTCAAGAGTACACGATCAATGAAGCGCTAAGGGGAAAGTAGAAATCCTGCTTCATACAAGTTGCCGAGTAAGCGATCAATGAAACCCTATGGGGAAAATCAAACTCCGACATGGTACAAGTTGCAAGATCACCCAGCTAGCCTATGATGGGCTGTCACTAGATAGGCTTAACTGTCAACTTTCCCATGGTTGCGACATTCTCAGCCCGATCTACACTCAAGAGTACACGATCAATGAAGCGCTAAGGGGAAAGTAGAAATCCTGCTTCATTCAAGTTGCCGAGCAAGCGATCAATGAAACCCTATGGTGAAAATCAAACTCCGGCATGATACAAGTTGCAAGATCACCCAGCTAGCCTATGATGGGTTGTCACTAGATAGGCTTAACTGTCAACTTTCCCATGGCTGCGACCTTCTCAGCCCGAGCTATACTCAAGAGTACACGATCAATGAAACCCTATGGGGAAAATCAAACTCCGACATGGTACAAGTTGCAAGATCACCCAGCTAGCCTATGATGGGCTGTCACTAGATAGGCTTAACTGTCAACTTTACCATGGCTGCGTCATTCTCAGCCCGATCTACACTCAAGAGTACACGATCAATGAAGCGCTAAGGGGAAAGTAGAAATCCTGCTTCATTCAAATTGCCGAGCAAGCGATCAATGAAACCCTATGGTGAAAATCAAACTCCGGCATGATACAAGTTGCAAGATCACCCAGCTAGCCTATGATGGGTTGTCACTAGATAGGCTTAACTGTCAACTTTCCCATGGCTGCGACCTTCTCAGCCCGAGCTATACTCAAGAGTACACGATCAATGAAACCCTATGGGGAAAATCAAACTCCGACATGGTACAAGTTGCAAGATCACCCAGCTAGCCTATGATGGGCTGTCACTAGATAGGCTTAACTGTCAACTTTCCCATGGCTGCGTCATTCTCAGCCCGAGCTACACTCAAGAGTACACGATCAATGAAGCGCTAAGGGGAAAGTAGAAATCCTGCTTCATTCAAATTGCCGAGCAAGCGATCAATGAAACCCTATGGTGAAAATCAAACTCCGGCATGATACAAGTTGCAAGATCACCCAGCTAGCCTATGATGGGTTGTCACTAGATAGGCTTAACTGTTAACTTTCACATGGCTGCGACCTTCTCAGCCCGAGCTACACTCAAGAGCACACGATCAATGAAACCCTATGGGGAAAATCAAACTCCGACATGGTACAAGTTGCAAGCTCACCCAGCTGGCCTATGATGGGCTGTCACTAGATAGGCTTAACTGTCAACTTTCCCATGGCTGCGTCATTCTCAGCCCGAGCTACACTCAAGAGTACACGATCAATGAAGCGCTAAGGGGAAAGTAGAAATCCTGCTTCATACAAGTTGCCGAGTAAGCGATCAATGAAACCCTATGGTGAAAATCAAACTCCGGCATGATACAAGTTGCAAGATCACCCAGCTAGCCTATGATGGGTTGTCACTAGATAGGCTTAACTGTCAACTTTCCCATGGCTGCGTCATTCTCAGCCCGAGCTACACTCAAGAGTACACGATCAATGAAGCGCTAAGGGGAAAGTAGAAATCCTGCTTCATACAAGTTGCCGAGTAAGCGATCAATGAAACCCTATGGTGAAAATCAAACTCCGGCATAATACAAGTTGCAAGATCACCCAGCTAGCCTATGATGGGTTGTCACTAGATAGGCTTAACTGTCAACTTTCCCATGGCTGCGACCTTCTCAGCCCGAGCTATACTCAAGAGTACACGATCAATGAAACCCTATGGGGAAAATCAAACTCCGACATGGTACAAGTTGCAAGATCACCCAGCTAGCCTATGATGGGCTGTCACTAGATAGGCTTAACTGTCAACTTTCCCATGGCTGCGTCATTCTCAGCCCGAGCTACACTCAAGAGTACACGATCAATGAAGCGCTAAGGGGAAAGTAGAAATCCTGCTTCATTCAAATTGCCGAGCAAGCGATCAATGAAACCCTATGGTGAAAATCAAACTCCGGCATGATACAAGTTGCAAGATCACCCAGCTAGCCTATGATGGGTTGTCACTAGATAGGCTTAACTGTTAACTTTCACATGGCTGCGACCTTCTCAGCCCGAGCTACACTCAAGAGCACACGATCAATGAAAACCTATGGGGAAAATCAAACTCCGACATGGTACAAGTTGCAAGCTCACCCAGCTGGCCTATGATGGGCTGTCACTAGATAGGCTTAACTGTCAACTTTCCCATGGCTGCGTCATTCTCAGCCCGAGCTACACTCAAGAGTACACGATCAATGAAGCGCTAAGGGGAAAGTAGAAATCCTGCTTCATACAAGTTGCCGAGTAAGCGATCAATGAAACCCTATGGTGAAAATCAAACTCCGGCATGATACAAGTTGCAAGATCACCCAGCTAGCCTATGATGGGTTGTCACTAGATAGGCTTAACTGTCAACTTTCCCATGGCTGCGACCTTCTCAGCCCGAGCTATACTCAAGAGTACACGATCAATGAAACCCTATGGGGAAAATCAAACTCCGACATGTTACAAGTTGCAAGATCACCCAGCTAGCCTATGATGGGCTGTCACTAGATAGGCTTAACTGTCAACTTTCCCATGGCTGCGTCATTCTCAGCCCGAGCTACACTCAAGAGTACACGATCAATGAAGCGCTAAGGGGAAAGTAGAAATCCTGCTTCATACAAGTTGCCGAGTAAGCGATCAATGAAACCCTATGGTGAAAATCAAACTCCGGCATGATACAAGTTGCAAGATCACCCAGCTAGCCTATGATGGGTTGTCACTAGATAGGCTTAACTGTCAACTTTCCCATGGCTGCGACCTTCTCAGCCCGAGCTATACTCAAGAGTACACGATCAATGAAACCCTATGGGGAAAATCAAACTCCGACATGGTACAAGTTGCAAGATCACCCAGCTAGCCTATGATGGGCTGTCACTAGATAGGCTTAACTGTCAACTTTCCCATGGCTGCGTCATTCTCAGCCCGAGCTACACTCAAGAGTACACGATCAATGAAGCGCTAAGGGGAAAGTAGAAATCCTGCTTCATACAAGTTGCCGAGTAAGCGATCAATGAAACCCTATGGTGAAAATCAAACTCCGGCATGATACAAGTTGCAAGATCACCCAGCTAGCCCATGATGGGTTGTCACTAGATAAGCTTAACTGTCAACTTTCCCATGGCTGCGACCTTCTCAGCCCGAGCTATACTCAAGAGTACACGATCAATGAAACCCTATGGGGAAAATCAAACTCCGACATGGTACAAGTTGCAAGCTCACCCAGCTAGCCTATGATGGGCTGTCACTAGATAGGCTTAACTGTCAACTTTCCCATGGCTGCGTCATTCTCAGCCAGAGCTACACTCAAGAGTACACGATCAATGAAGCGCTAAGGGGAAAGTAGAAATCCTGCTTCATACAAGTTGCCGAGTAAGCGATCAATGAAACCCTATGGTGAAAATCAAACTCCGGCATGATACAAGTTGCAAGATCACCCAGCTAGCCTATGATGGGTTGTCACTAGATAGGCTTAACTGTCAACTTTCCCATGGCTGCGACCTTCTCAGCCCGAGCTATACTCAAGAGTACACGATCAATGAAACCCTATGGGGAAAATCAAACTCCGACATGGTACAAGTTGCAAGATCACCCAGCTAGCCTATGATGGGCTGTCACTAGATAGGCTTAACTGTCAACTTTCCCATGGCTGCGTCATTCTCAGCCCGAGCTACACTCAAGAGTACACGATCAATGAAGCGCTAAGGGGAAAGTAGAAATCCTGCTTCATACAAGTTGCCGAGTAAGCGATCAATGAAACCCTATGGGGAAAATCAAACTCCGACATGGTACAAGTTGCAAGATCACCCAGCTAGCCTATGATGGGCTGTCACTAGATAGGCTTAACTGTCAACTTTCCCATGGTTGCGACATTCTCAGCCCGATCTACACTCAAGAGTACACGATCAATGAAGCGCTAAGGGGAAAGTAGAAATCCTGCTTCATTCAAGTTGCCGAGCAAGCGATCAATGAAACCCTATGGTGAAAATCAAACTCCGGCATGATACAAGTTGCAAGATCACCCAGCTAGCCTATGATGGGTTGTCACTAGATAGGCTTAACTGTCAACTTTCCCATGGCTGCGACCTTCTCAGCCCGAGCTATACTCAAGAGTACACGATCAATGAAACCCTATGGGGAAAATCAAACTCCGACATGGTACAAGTTGCAAGATCACCCAGCTAGCCTATGATGGGCTGTCACTAGATAGGCTTAACTGTCAACTTTCCCATGGCTGCGTCATTCTCAGCCCGATCTACACTCAAGAGTACACGATCAATGAAGCGCTAAGGGGAAAGTAGAAATCCTGCTTCATTCAAATTGCCGAGCAAGCGATCAATGAAACCCTATGGTGAAAATCAAACTCCGGCATGATACAAGTTGCAAGATCACCCAGCTAGCCTATGATGGGTTGTCACTAGATAGGCTTAACTGTCAACTTTCCCATGGCTGCGACCTTCTCAGCCCGAGCTATACTCAAGAGTACACGATCAATGAAACCCTATGGGGAAAATCAAACTCCGACATGGTACAAGTTGCAAGATCACCCAGCTAGCCTATGATGGGCTGTCACTAGATAGGCTTAACTGTCAACTTTCCCATGGCTGCGTCATTCTCAGCCCGAGCTACACTCAAGAGTACACGATCAATGAAGCGCTAAGGGGAAAGTAGAAATCCTGCTTCATTCAAATTGCCGAGCAAGCGATCAATGAAACCCTATGGTGAAAATCAAACTCCGGCATGATACAAGTTGCAAGATCACCCAGCTAGCCTATGATGGGTTGTCACTAGATAGGCTTAACTGTTAACTTTCACATGGCTGCGACCTTCTCAGCCCGAGCTACACTCAAGAGCACACGATCAATGAAACCCTATGGGGAAAATCAAACTCCGACATGGTACAAGTTGCAAGCTCACCCAGCTGGCCTATGATGGGCTGTCACTAGATAGGCTTAACTGTCAACTTTCCCATGGCTGCGTCATTCTCAGCCCGAGCTACACTCAAGAGTACACGATCAATGAAGCGCTAAGGGGAAAGTAGAAATCCTGCTTCATACAAGTTGCCGAGTAAGCGATCAATGAAACCCTATGGTGAAAATCAAACTCCGGCATGATACAAGTTGCAAGATCACCCAGCTAGCCTATGATGGGTTGTCACTAGATAGGCTTAACTGTCAACTTTCCCATGGCTGCGTCATTCTCAGCCCGAGCTACACTCAAGAGTACACGATCAATGAAGCGCTAAGGGGAAAGTAGAAATCCTGCTTCATACAAGTTGCCGAGTAAGCGATCAATGAAACCCTATGGTGAAAATCAAACTCCGGCATAATACAAGTTGCAAGATCACCCAGCTAGCCTATGATGGGTTGTCACTAGATAGGCTTAACTGTCAACTTTCCCATGGCTGCGACCTTCTCAGCCCGAGCTATACTCAAGAGTACACGATCAATGAAACCCTATGGGGAAAATCAAACTCCGACATGGTACAAGTTGCAAGATCACCCAGCTAGCCTATGATGGGCTGTCACTAGATAGGCTTAACTGTCAACTTTCCCATGGCTGCGTCATTCTCAGCCCGAGCTACACTCAAGAGTACACGATCAATGAAGCGCTAAGGGGAAAGTAGAAATCCTGCTTCATTCAAATTGCCGAGCAAGCGATCAATGAAACCCTATGGTGAAAATCAAACTCCGGCATGATACAAGTTGCAAGATCACCCAGCTAGCCTATGATGGGTTGTCACTAGATAGGCTTAACTGTTAACTTTCACATGGCTGCGACCTTCTCAGCCCGAGCTACACTCAAGAGCACACGATCAATGAAACCCTATGGGGAAAATCAAACTCCGACATGGTACAAGTTGCAAGCTCACCCAGCTGGCCTATGATGGGCTGTCACTAGATAGGCTTAACTGTCAACTTTCCCATGGCTGCGTCATTCTCAGCCCGAGCTACACTCAAGAGTACACGATCAATGAAGCGCTAAGGGGAAAGTAGAAATCCTGCTTCATACAAGTTGCCGAGTAAGCGATCAATGAAACCCTATGGTGAAAATCAAACTCCGGCATGATACAAGTTGCAAGATCACCCAGCTAGCCTATGATGGGTTGTCACTAGATAGGCTTAACTGTCAACTTTCCCATGGCTGCGACCTTCTCAGCCCGAGCTATACTCAAGAGTACACGATCAATGAAACCCTATGGGGAAAATCAAACTCCGACATGGTACAAGTTGCAAGATCACCCAGCTAGCCTATGATGGGCTGTCACTAGATAGGCTTAACTGTCAACTTTCCCATGGCTGCGTCATTCTCAGCCCGAGCTACACTCAAGAGTACACGATCAATGAAGCGCTAAGGGGAAAGTAGAAATCCTGCTTCATACAAGTTGCCGAGTAAGCGATCAATGAAACCCTATGGTGAAAATCAAACTCCGGCATGATACAAGTTGCAAGATCACCCAGCTAGCCTATGATGGGTTGTCACTAGATAGGCTTAACTGTCAACTTTCCCATGGCTGCGACCTTCTCAGCCCGAGCTATACTCAAGAGTACACGATCAATGAAACCCTATGGGGAAAATCAAACTCCGACATGGTACAAGTTGCAAGATCACCCAGCTAGCCTATGATGGGCTGTCACTAGATAGGCTTAACTGTCAACTTTCCCATGGCTGCGTCATTCTCAGCCCGAGCTACACTCAAGAGTACACGATCAATGAAGCGCTAAGGGGAAAGTAGAAATCCTGCTTCATACAAGTTGCCGAGTAAGCGATCAATGAAACCCTATGGTGAAAATCAAACTCCGGCATGATACAAGTTGCAAGATCACCCAGCTAGCCCATGATGGGTTGTCACTAGATAAGCTTAACTGTCAACTTTCCCATGGCTGCGACCTTCTCAGCCCGAGCTATACTCAAGAGTACACGATCAATGAAACCCTATGGGGAAAATCAAACTCCGACATGGTACAAGTTGCAAGCTCACCCAGCTAGCCTATGATGGGCTGTCACTAGATAGGCTTAACTGTCAACTTTCCCATGGCTGCGTCATTCTCAGCCAGAGCTACACTCAAGAGTACACGATCAATGAAGCGCTAAGGGGAAAGTAGAAATCCTGCTTCATACAAGTTGCCGAGTAAGCGATCAATGAAACCCTATGGTGAAAATCAAACTCCGGCATGATACAGGTTGCAAGATCACCCAGCTAGCCTATGATGGGTTGTCACTAGATAGGCTTAACTGTCAACTTTCCCATGGCTGCGACCTTCTCAGCCCGAGCTATACTCAAGAGTACACGATCAATGAAACCCTATGGGGAAAATCAAACTCCGACATGGTACAAGTTGCAAGATCACCCAGCTAGCCTATGATGGGCTGTCACTAGATAGGCTTAACTGTCAACTTTCCCATGGCTGCGTCATTCTCAGCCCGAGCTACACTCAAGAGTACACGATCAATGAAGCGCTAAGGGGAAAGTAGAAATCCTGCTTCATACAAGTTGCCGAGTAAGCGATCAATGAAACCCTATGGTGAAAATCAAACTCCGGCATGATACAAGTTGCAAGATCACCCAGCTAGCCTATGATGGGTTGTCACTAGATAGGCTTAACTGTCAACTTTCCCATGGCTGCGACCTTCTCAGCCCGAGCTATACTCAAGAGTACACGATCAATGAAACCCTATGGGGAAAATCAAACTCCGACATGGTACAAGTTGCAAGATCACCCAGCTAGCCTATGATGGGCTGTCACTAGATAGGCTTAACTGTCAACTTTCCCATGGCTGCGTCATTCTCAGCCCGATCTACACTCAAGAGTACACGATCAATGAAGCGCTAAGGGGAAAGTAGAAATCCTGCTTCATTCAAATTGCCGAGCAAGCGATCAATGAAACCCTATGGTGAAAATCAAACTCCGGCATGATACAAGTTGCAAGATCACCCAGCTAGCCTATGATGGGTTGTCACTAGATAGGCTTAACTGTCAACTTTCCCATGGCTGCGACCTTCTCAGCCCGAGCTATACTCAAGAGTACACGATCAATGAAACCCTATGGGGAAAATCAAACTCCGACATGGTACAAGTTGCAAGATCACCCAGCTAGCCTATGATGGGCTGTCACTAGATAGGCTTAACTGTCAACTTTCCCATGGCTGCGTCATTCTCAGCCCGAGCTACACTCAAGAGTACACGATCAATGAAGCGCTAAGGGGAAAGTAGAAATCCTGCTTCATTCAAATTGCCGAGCAAGCGATCAATGAAACCCTATGGTGAAAATCAAACTCCGGCATGATACAAGTTGCAAGATCATACAGCTAGCCTATGATGGGTTGTCACTAGATAGGCTTAACTGTTAACTTTCACATGGCTGCGACCTTCTCAGCCCGAGCTACACTCAAGAGCACACGATCAATGAAACCCTATGGGGAAAATCAAACTCCGACATGGTACAAGTTGCAAGCTCACCCAGCTGGCCTATGATGGGCTGTCACTAGATAGGCTTAACTGTCAACTTTCCCATGGCTGCGTCATTCTCAGCCCGAGCTACACTCAAGAGTACACGATCAATGAAGCGCTAAGGGGAAAGTAGAAATCCTGCTTCATTCAAATTGCCGAGCAAGCGATCAATGAAACCCTATGGTGAAAATCAAACTCCGGCATGATACAAGTTGCAAGATCACCCAGCTAGCCTATGATGGGTTGTCACTAGATAGGCTTAACTGTTAACTTTCACATGGCTGCGACCTTCTCAGCCCGAGCTACACTCAAGAGCACACGATCAATGAAACCCTATGGGGAAAATCAAACTCCGACATGGTACAAGTTGCAAGCTCACCCAGCTGGCCTATGATGGGCTGTCACTAGATAGGCTTAACTGTCAACTTTCCCATGGCTGCGTCATTCTCAGCCCGAGCTACACTCAAGAGTACACGATCAATGAAGCGCTAAGGGGAAAGTAGAAATCCTGCTTCATACAAGTTGCCGAGTAAGCGATCAATGAAACCCTATGGTGAAAATCAAACTCCGGCATGATACAAGTTGCAAGATCACCCAGCTAGCCTATGATGGGTTGTCACTAGATAGGCTTAACTGTCAACTTTCCCATGGCTGCGACCTTCTCAGCCCGAGCTATACTCAAGAGTACACGATCAATGAAACCCTATGGGGAAAATCAAACTCCGACATGGTACAAGTTGCAAGATCACCCAGCTAGCCTATGATGGGCTGTCACTAGATAGGCTTAACTGTCAACTTTCCCATGGCTGCGTCATTCTCAGCCCGAGCTACACTCAAGAGTACACGATCAATGAAGCGCTAAGGGGAAAGTAGAAATCCTGCTTCATACAAGTTGCCGAGTAAGCGATCAATGAAACCCTATGGTGAAAATCAAACTCCGGCATGATACAAGTTGCAAGATCACCCAGCTAGCCCATGATGGGTTGTCACTAGATAAGCTTAACTGTCAACTTTCCCATGGCTGCGACCTTCTCAGCCCGAGCTATACTCAAGAGTACACGATCAATGAAACCCTATGGGGAAAATCAAACTCCGACATGCTACAAGTTGCAAGCTCACCCAGCTAGCCTATGATGGGCTGTCACTAGATAGGCTTAACTGTCAACTTTCCCATGGCTGCGTCATTCTCAGCCAGAGCTACACTCAAGAGTACACGATCAATGAAGCGCTAAGGGGAAAGTAGAAATCCTGCTTCATACAAGTTGCCGAGTAAGCGATCAATGAAACCCTATGGTGAAAATCAAACTCCGGCATGATACAAGTTGCAAGATCACCCAGCTAGCCTATGATGGGTTGTCACTAGATAGGCTTAACTGTCAACTTTCCCATGGCTGCGACCTTCTCAGCCCGAGCTATACTCAAGAGTACACGATCAATGAAACCCTATGGGGAAAATCAAACTCCGACATGGTACAAGTTGCAAGATCACCCAGCTAGCCTATGATGGGCTGTCACTAGATAGGCTTAACTGTCAACTTTCCCATGGCTGCGTCATTCTCAGCCCGAGCTACACTCAAGAGTACACGATCAATGAAGCGCTAAGGGGAAAGTAGAAATCCTGCTTCATACAAGTTGCCGAGTAAGCGATCAATGAAACCCTATGGTGAAAATCAAACTCCGGCATGATACAAGTTGCAAGATCACCCAGCTAGCCTATGATGGGTTGTCACTAGATAGGCTTAACTGTCAACTTTCCCATGGCTGCGACCTTCTCAGCCCGAGCTATACTCAAGAGTACACGATCAATGAAACCCTATGGGGAAAATCAAACTCCGACATGGTACAAGTTGCAAGATCACCCAGCTAGCCTATGATGGGCTGTCACTAGATAGGCTTAACTGTCAACTTTCCCATGGTTGCGACATTCTCAGCCCGATCTACACTCAAGAGTACACGATCAATGAAGCGCTAAGGGGAAAGTAGAAATCCTGCTTCATTCAAGTTGCCGAGCAAGCGATCAATGAAACCCTATGGTGAAAATCAAACTCCGGTACGATACAAGTTGCAAGATCACCCAGCTAGCCTATGATGGGTTGTCACTAGATAGGCTTAACTGTCAACTTTCCCATGGCTGCGACCTTCTCAACCCGAGCTATACTCAAGAGTACACGATCAATGAAACCCTATGGGGAAAATCAAACTCCGACATGGTACAAGTTGCAAGATCACCCAGCTAGCCTATGATGGGCTGTCACTAGATAGGCTTAACTGTCAACTTTCCCATGGCTGCGTCATTCTCAGCCCGATCTACACTCAAGAGTACACGATCAATGAAGCGCTAAGGGGAAAGTAGAAATCCTGCTTCATTCAAATTGCCGAGCAAGCGATCAATGAAACCCTATGGTGAAAATCAAACTCCGGCATGATACAAGTTGCAAGATCACCCAGCTAGCCTATGATGGGTTGTCACTAGATAGGCTTAACTGTCAACTTTCCCATGGCTGCGACCTTCTCAGCCCGAGCTATACTCAAGAGTACACGATCAATGAAACCCTATGGGGAAAATCAAACTCCGACATGGTACAAGTTGCAAGATCACCCAGCTAGCCTATGATGGGCTGTCACTAGATAGGCTTAACTGTCAACTTTCCCATGGCTGCGTCATTCTCAGCCCGAGCTACACTCAAGAGTACACGATCAATGAAGCGCTAAGGGGAAAGTAGAAATCCTGCTTCATTCAAATTGCCGAGCAAGCGATCAATGAAACCCTATGGTGAAAATCAAACTCCGGCATGATACAAGTTGCAAGATCACCCAGCTAGCCTATGATGGGTTGTCACTAGATAGGCTTAACTGTTAACTTTCACATGGCTGCGACCTTCTCAGCCCGAGCTACACTCAAGAGCACACGATCAATGAAACCCTATGGGGAAAATCAAACTCCGACATGGTACAAGTTGCAAGCTCACCCAGCTGGCCTATGATGGGCTGTCACTAGATAGGCTTAACTGTCAACTTTCCCATGGCTGCGTCATTCTCAGCCCGAGCTACACTCAAGAGTACACGATCAATGAAGCGCTAAGGGGAAAGTAGAAATCCTGCTTCATACAAGTTGCCGAGTAAGCGATCAATGAAACCCTATGGTGAAAATCAAACTCCGACATGGTACAAGTTGCAAGATCACCCAGCTAGCCTATGATGGGCTGTCACTAGATAGGCTTAACTGTCAACTTTCCCATGGCTGCGTCATTCTCAGCCCGAGCTACACTCAAGAGTACACGATCAATGAAGCGCTAAGGGGAAAGTAGAAATCCTGCTTCATACAAGTTGCCGAGTAAGCGATCAATGAAACCCTATGGTGAAAATCAAACTCCGGCATGATACAAGTTGCAAGATCACCCAGCTAGCCCATGATGGGTTGTCACTAGATAAGCTTAACTGTCAACTTTCCCATGGCTGCGACCTTCTCAGCCCGAGCTATACTCAAGAGTACACGATCAATGAAACCCTATGGGGAAAATCAAACTCCGACATGGTACAAGTTGCAAGCTCACCCAGCTAGCCTATGATGGGCTGTCACTAGATAGGCTTAACTGTCAACTTTCCCATGGCTGCGTCATTCTCAGCCAGAGCTACACTCAAGAGTACACGATCAATGAAGCGCTAAGGGGAAAGTAGAAATCCTGCTTCATACAAGTTGCCGAGTAAGCGATCAATGAAACCCTATGGTGAAAATCAAACTCCGGCATGATACAAGTTGCAAGATCACCCAGCTAGCCTATGATGGGTTGTCACTAGATAGGCTTAACTGTCAACTTTCCCATGGCTGCGACCTTCTCAGCCCGAGCTATACTCAAGAGTACACGATCAATGAAACCCTATGGGGAAAATCAAACTCCGACATGGTACAAGTTGCAAGATCACCCAGCTAGCCTATGATGGGCTGTCACTAGATAGGCTTAACTGTCAACTTTCCCATGGCTGCGTCATTCTCAGCCCGAGCTACACTCAAGAGTACACGATCAATGAAGCGCTAAGGGGAAAGTAGAAATCCTGCTTCATACAAGTTGCCGAGTAAGCGATCAATGAAACCCTATGGTGAAAATCAAACTCCGGCATGATACAAGTTGCAAGATCACCCAGCTAGCCTATGATGGGTTGTCACTAGATAGGCTTAACTGTCAACTTTCCCATGGCTGCGACCTTCTCAGCCCGAGCTATACTCAAGAGTACACGATCAATGAAACCCTATGGGGAAAATCAAACTCCGACATGGTACAAGTTGCAAGATCACCCAGATAGCCTATGATGGGCTGTCACTAGATAGGCTTAACTGTCAACTTTCCCATGGTTGCGACATTCTCAGCCCGATCTACACTCAAGAGTACACGATCAATGAAGCGCTAAGGGGAAAGTAGAAATCCTTCTTCATTCAAGTTGCCGAGCAAGCGATCAATGAAACCCTATGGTGAAAATCAAACTCCGGCACGATACAAGTTGCAAGATCACCCAGCTAGCCTATGATGGGTTGTCACTAGATAGGCTTAACTGTCAACTTTCCCATGGCTGCGACCTTCTCAGCCCGAGCTATACTCAAGAGTACACGATCAATGAAACCCTATGGGGAAAATCAAACTCCGACATGGTACAAGTTGCAAGATCACCCAGCTAGCCTATGATGGGCTGTCACTAGATAGGCTTAACTGTCAACTTTCCCATGGCTGCGTCATTCTCAGCCCGATCTACACTCAAGAGTACACGATCAATGAAGCGCTAAGGGGAAAGTAGAAATCCTGCTTCATTCAAATTGCCGAGCAAGCGATCAATGAAACCCTATGGTGAAAATCAAACTCCGGCATGATACAAGTTGCAAGATCACCCAGCTAGCCTATGATGGGTTGTCACTAGATAGGCTTAACTGTCAACTTTCCCATGGCTGCGACCTTCTCAGCCCGAGCTATACTCAAGAGTACACGATCAATGAAACCCTATGGGGAAAATCAAACTCCGACATGGTACAAGTTGCAAGATCACCCAGCTAGCCTATGATGGGCGGTCACTAGATAGGCTTAACTGTCAACTTTCCCATGGCTGCGTCATTCTCAGCCCGAGCTACACTCAAGAGTACACGATCAATGAAGCGCTAAGGGGAAAGTAGAAATCCTACTTCATTCAAATTGCCGAGCAAGCGATCAATGAAACCCTATGGTGAAAATCAAACTCCGGCATGATACAAGTTGCAAGATCACCCAGCTAGCCTATGATGGGTTGTCACTAGATAGGCTTAACTGTTAACTTTCACATGGCTGCGACCTTCTCAGCCCGAGCTACACTCAAGAGCACACGATCAATGAAACCCTATGGGGAAAATCAAACTCCGACATGGTACAAGTTGCAAGCTCACCCAGCTGGCCTATGATGGGCTGTCACTAGATAGGCTTAACTGTCAACTTTCCCATGGCTGCGTCATTCTCAGCCCGAGCTACACTCAAGAGTACACGATCAATGAAGCGCTAAGGGGAAAGTAGAAATCCTGCTTCATACAAGTTGCCGAGTAAGCGATCAATGAAACCCTATGTTGAAAATCAAACTCCGGCATGATACAAGTTGCAAGATCACCCAGCTAGCCTATGATGGGTTGTCACTAGATAGGCTTAACTGTCAACTTTCCCATGGTTGCGACCTTCTCAGCCCGAGCTATACTCAAGAGTACACGATCAATGAAACCCTATGGGGAAAATCAAACTCCGACATGGTACAAGTTGCAAGATCACCCAGCTAGCCTATGATGGGCTGTCACTAGATAGGCTTAACTGTCAACTTTCCCATGGCTGCGTCATTCTCAGCCCGAGCTACACTCAAGAGTACACGATCAATGAAGCGCTAAGGGTAAAGTAGAAATCCTGCTTCATACAAGTTGCCGAGTAAGCGATCAATGAAACCCTATGGTGAAAATCAAACTCCGGCATGATACAAGTTGCAAGATCACCCAGCTAGCCTATGATGGGTTGTCACTAGATAGGCTTAACTGTCAACTTTCCCATGGCTGCGACCTTCTCAGCCCGAGCTATACTCAAGAGTACACGATCAATGAAACCCTATGGGGAAAATCAAACTCCGACATGGTACAAGTTGCAAGATCACCCAGCTAGCCTATGATGGGCTGTCACTAGATAGGCTTAACTGTCAACTTTCCCATGGCTGCGTCATTCTCAGCCCGAGCTACACTCAAGAGTACACGATCAATGAAGCGCTAAGGGGAAAGTAGAAATCCTGCTTCATACAAGTTGCCGAGTAAGCGATCAATGAAACCCTATGGTGAAAATCAAACTCCGGCATGATACAAGTTGCAAGATCACCCAGCTAGCCTATGATGGGTTGTCACTAGATAGGCTTAACTGTCAACTTTCCCATGGCTGCGACCTTCTCAGCCCGAGCTATACTCAAGAGTACACGATCAATGAAACCCTATGGGGAAAATCAAACTCCGACATGGTACAAGTTGCAAGATCACCCAGCTAGCCTATGATGGGCTGTCACTAGATAGGCTTAACTGTCAACTTTCCCATGGCTGCGTCATTCTCAGCCCGAGCTACACTCAAGAGTACACGATCAATGAAGCGCTAAGGGGAAAGTAGAAATCCTGCTTCATACAAGTTGCCGAGTAAGCGATCAATGAAACCCTATGGTGAAAATCAAACTCCGGCATGATACAAGTTGCAAGATCACCCAGCTAGCCTATGATGGGTTGTCACTAGATAGGCTTAACTGTCAACTTTCCCATGGCTGCGACCTTCTCAGCCCGAGCTATACTCAAGAGTACACGATCAATGAAACCCTATGGGGAAAATCAAACTCCGACATGGTACAAGTTGCAAGATCACCCAGCTAGCCTATGATGGGCTGTCACTAGATAGGCTTAACTGTCAACTTTCCCATGGTTGCGACATTCTCAGCCCGATCTACACTCAAGAGTACACGATCAATGAAGCGCTAAGGGGAAAGTAGAAATCCTGCTTCATTCAAGTTGCCGAGCAAGCGATCAATGAAACCCTATGGTGAAAATCAAACTCCGGTACGATACAAGTTGCAAGATCACCCAGCTAGCCTATGATGGGTTGTCACTAGATAGGCTTAACTGTCAACTTTCCCATGGCTGCGACCTTCTCAGCCCGAGCTATACTCAAGAGTACACGATCAATGAAACCCTATGGGGAAAATCAAACTCCGACATGGTACAAGTTGCAAGATCACCCAGCTAGCCTATGATGGGCTGTCACTAGATAGGCTTAACTGTCAACTTTCCCATGGCTGCGTCATTCTCAGCCCGATCTACACTCAAGAGTACACGATCAATGAAGCGCTAAGGGGAAAGTAGAAATCCTGCTTCATTCAAATTGCCGAGCAAGCGATCAATGAAACCCTATGGTGAAAATCAAACTCCGGCATGATACAAGTTGCAAGATCACCCAGCTAGCCTATGATGGGTTGTCACTAGATAGGCTTAACTGTCAACTTTCCCATGGCTGCGACCTTCTCAGCCCGAGCTATACTCAAGAGTACACGATCAATGAAACCCTATGGGGAAAATCAAACTCCGACATGGTACAAGTTGCAAGATCACCCAGCTAGCCTATGATGGGCTGTCACTAGATAGGCTTAACTGTCAACTTTCCCATGGCTGCGTCATTCTCAGCCCGAGCTACACTCAAGAGTACACGATCAATGAAGCGCTAAGGGGAAAGTAGAAATCCTGCTTCATTCAAATTGCCGAGCAAGCGATCAATGAAACCCTATGGTGAAAATCAAACTCCGGCATGATACAAGTTGCAAGATCACCCAGCTAGCCTATGATGGGTTGTCACTAGATAGGCTTAACTGTTAACTTTCACATGGCTGCGACCTTCTCAGCCCGAGCTACACTCAAGAGCACACGATCAATGAAACCCTATGGGGAAAATCAAACTCCGACATGGTACAAGTTGCAAGCTCACCCAGCTGGCCTATGATGGGCTGTCACTAGATAGGCTTAACTGTCAACTTTCCCATGGCTGCGTCATTCTCAGCCCGAGCTACACTCAAGAGTACACGATCAATGAAGCGCTAAGGGGAAAGTAGAAATCCTGCTTCATACAAGTTGCCGAGTAAGCGATCAATGAAACCCTATGGTGA
Source organism: Leptodactylus fuscus (assembly GCF_031893055.1). Classification (NCBI taxonomy): domain Eukaryota; kingdom Metazoa; phylum Chordata; class Amphibia; order Anura; family Leptodactylidae; genus Leptodactylus; species Leptodactylus fuscus. The sequence continues at coordinate 54,703 of NW_027440289.1, forward strand.
AAATCAAACTCCGGCATGATACAAGTTGCAAGATCACCCAGCTAGCCTATGATGGGTTGTCACTAGATAGGCTTAACTGTCAACTTTCCCATGGCTGCGACCTTCTCAGCCCGAGCTATACTCAAGAGTACACGATCAATGAAACCCTATGGGGAAAATCAAACTCCGACATGGTACAAGTTGCAAGATCACCCAGCTAGCCTATGATGGGCTGTCACTAGATAGGCTTAACTGTCAACTTTCCCATGGCTGCGTCATTCTCAGCCCGAGCTACACTCAAGAGTACACGATCAATGAAGCGCTAAGGGGAAAGTAGAAATCCTGCTTCATACAAGTTGCCGAGTAAGCGATCAATGAAACCCTATGGTGAAAATCAAACTCCGGCATGATACAAGTTGCAAGATCACCCAGCTAGCCTATGATGGGTTGTCACTAGATAGGCTTAACTGTCAACTTTCCCATGGCTGCGACCTTCTCAGCCCGAGCTATACTCAAGAGTACACGATCAATGAAACCCTATGGGGAAAATCAAACTCCGACATGGTACAAGTTGCAAGATCACCCAGCTAGCCTATGATGGGCTGTCACTAGATAGGCTTAACTGTCAACTTTCCCATGGCTGCGTCATTCTCAGCCCGAGCTACACTCAAGAGTACACGATCAATGAAGCGCTAAGGGGAAAGTAGAAATCCTGCTTCATACAAGTTGCCGAGTAAGCGATCAATGAAACCCTATGGTGAAAATCAAACTCCGGCATGATACAAGTTGCAAGATCACCCAGCTAGCCCATGATGGGTTGTCACTAGATAAGCTTAACTGTCAACTTTCCCATGGCTGCGACCTTCTCAGCCCGAGCTATACTCAAGAGTACACGATCAATGAAACCCTATGGGGAAAATCAAACTCCGACATGGTACAAGTTGCAAGCTCACCCAGCTAGCCTATGATGGGCTGTCACTAGATAGGCTTAACTGTCAACTTTCCCATGGCTGCGTCATTCTCAGCCAGAGCTACACTCAAGAGTACACGATCAATGAAGCGCTAAGGGGAAAGTAGAAATCCTGCTTCATACAAGTTGCCGAGTAAGCGATCAATGAAACCCTATGGTGAAAATCAAACTCCGGCATGATACAAGTTGCAAGATCACCCAGCTAGCCTATGATGGGTTGTCACTAGATAGGCTTAACTGTCAACTTTCCCATGGCTGCGACCTTCTCAGCCCGAGCTATACTCAAGAGTACACGATCAATGAAACCCTATGGGGAAAATCAAACTCCGACATGGTACAAGTTGCAAGATCACCCAGCTAGCCTATGATGGGCTGTCACTAGATAGGCTTAACTGTCAACTTTCCCATGGCTGCGTCATTCTCAGCCCGAGCTACACTCAAGAGTACACGATCAATGAAGCGCTAAGGGGAAAGTAGAAATCCTGCTTCATACAAGTTGCCGAGTAAGCGATCAATGAAACCCTATGGTGAAAATCAAACTCCGGCATGATACAAGTTGCAAGATCACCCAGCTAGCCTATGATGGGTTGTCACTAGATAGGCTTAACTGTCAACTTTCCCATGGCTGCGACCTTCTCAGCCCGAGCTATACTCAAGAGTACACGATCAATGAAACCCTATGGGGAAAATCAAACTCCGACATGGTACAAGTTGCAAGATCACCCAGATAGCCTATGATGGGCTGTCACTAGATAGGCTTAACTGTCAACTTTCCCATGGTTGCGACATTCTCAGCCCGATCTACACTCAAGAGTACACGATCAATGAAGCGCTAAGGGGAAAGTAGAAATCCTGCTTCATTCAAGTTGCCGAGCAAGCGATCAATGAAACCCTATGGTGAAAATCAAACTCCGGCACGATACAAGTTGCAAGATCACCCAGCTAGCCTATGATGGGTTGTCACTAGATAGGCTTAACTGTCAACTTTCCCATGGCTGCGACCTTCTCAGCCCGAGCTACACTCAAGAGTACACGATCAATGAAGCGCTAAGGGGAAAGTAGAAATCCTGCTTCATACAAGTTGCCGAGTAAGCGATCAATGAAACCCTATGGTGAAAATCAAACTCCGGCATGATACAAGTTGCAAGATCACCCAGCTAGCCTATGATGGGTTGTCACTAGATAGGCTTAACTGTCAACTTTCCCATGGCTGCGACCTTCTCAGCCCGAGCTATACTCAAGAGTACACGATCAATGAAACCCTATGGGGAAAATCAAACTCCGACATGGTACAAGTTGCAAGATCACCCAGCTAGCCTATGATGGGCTGTCACTAGATAGGCTTAACTGTCAACTTTCCCATGGCTGCGTCATTCTCAGCCCGATCTACACTCAAGAGTACACGATCAATGAAGCGCTAAGGGGAAAGTAGAAATCCTGCTTCATTCAAATTGCCGAGCAAGCGATCAATGAAACCCTATGGTGAAAATCAAACTCCGGCATGATACAAGTTGCAAGATCACCCAGCTAGCCTATGATGGGTTGTCACTAGATAGGCTTAACTGTCAACTTTCCCATGGCTGCGACCTTCTCAGCCCGAGCTATACTCAAGAGTGCACGATCAATGAAACCCTATGGGGAAAATCAAACTCCGACATGGTACAAGTTGCAAGATCACCCAGCTAGCCTATGATGGGCTGTCACTAGATAGGCTTAACTGTCAACTTTCCCATGGCTGCGTCATTCTCAGCCCGAGCTACACTCAAGAGTACACGATCAATGAAGCGCTAAGGGGAAAGTAGAAATCCTGTTTCATTCAAATTGCCGAGCAAGCGATCAATGAAACCCTATGGTGAAAATCAAACTCCGGCATGATACAAGTTGCAAGATCACCCAGCTAGCCTATGATGGGTTGTCACTAGATAGGCTTAACTGTTAACTTTCACATGGCTGCGACCTTCTCAGCCCGAGCTACACTCAAGAGCACACGATCAATGAAACCCTATGGGGAAAATCAAACTCCGACATGGTACAAGTTGCAAGCTCACCCAGCTGGCCTATGATGGGCTGTCACTAGATAGGCTTAACTGTCAACTTTCCCATGGCTGCGTCATTCTCAGCCCGAGCTACACTCAAGAGTACACGATCAATGAAGCGCTAAGGGGAAAGTAGAAATCCTGCTTCATACAAGTTGCCGAGTAAGCGATCAATGAAACCCTATGTTGAAAATCAAACTCCGGCATGATACAAGTTGCAAGATCACCCAGCTAGCCTATGATGGGTTGTCACTAGATAGGCTTAACTGTCAACTTTCCCATGGCTGCGACCTTCTCAGCCCGAGCTATACTCAAGAGTACACGATCAATGAAACCCTATGGGGAAAATCAAACTCCGACATGGTACAAGTTGCAAGATCACCCAGCTAGCCTATGATGGGCTGTCACTAGATAGGCTTAACTGTCAACTTTCCCATGGCTGCGTCATTCTCAGCCCGAGCTACACTCAAGAGTACACGATCAATGAAGCGCTAAGGGGAAAGTAGAAATCCTGCTTCATACAAGTTGCCGAGTAAGCGATCAATGAAACCCTATGGTGAAAATCAAACTCCGGCATGATACAAGTTGCAAGATCACCCAGCTAGCCTATGATGGGTTGTCACTAGATAGGCTTAACTGTCAACTTTCCCATGGCTGCGACCTTCTCAGCCCGAGCTATACTCAAGAGTACACGATCAATGAAGCGCTGAGGGGAAAGTAGAAATCCTGCTTCATACAAGTTGCCGAGTAAGCGATCAATGAAACCCTATGGTGAAAATCAAACTCCGGCATGATACAAGTTGCAAGATCACCCAGCTAGCCTATGATGGGTTGTCACTAGATAGGCTTAACTGTCAACTTTCCCATGGCTGCGACCTTCTCAGCCCGAGCTATACTCAAGAGTACACGATCAATGAAACCCTATGGTGAAAATCAAACTCCGGCATGATACAAGTTGCAAGATCACCCAGCTAGCCTATGATGGGTTGTCACTAGATAGGCTTAACTGTCAACTTTCCCATGGCTGCGACCTTCTCAGCCCGAGCTATACTCAAGAGTACACGATCAATGAAACCCTATGGGGAAAATCAAACTCCGACATGGTACAAGTTGCAAGATCACCCAGCTAGCCTATGATGGGCTGTCACTAGATAGGCTTAACTGTCAACTTTCCCATGGCTGCGTCATTCTCAGCCCGAGCTACACTCAAGAGTACACGATCAATGAAGCGCTAAGGGGAAAGTAGAAATCCTGCTTCATACAAGTTGCCGAGTAAGCGATCAATGAAACCCTATGGTGAAAATCAAACTCCGGCATGATACAAGTTGCAAGATCACCCAGCTAGCCTATGATGGGTTGTCACTAGATAGGCTTAACTGTCAACTTTCCCATGGCTGCGACCTTCTCAGCCCGAGCTATACTCAAGAGTACACGATCAATGAAGCGCTGAGGGGAAAGTAGAAATCCTGCTTCATACAAGTTGCCGAGTAAGCGATCAATGAAACCCTATGGTGAAAATCAAACTCCGGCATGATACAAGTTGCAAGATCACCCAGCTAGCCTATGATGGGTTGTCACTAGATAGGCTTAACTGTCAACTTTCCCATGGCTGCGACCTTCTCAGCCCGAGCTATACTCAAGAGTACACGATCAATGAAACCCTATGGGGAAAATCAAACTCCGACATGGTACAAGTTGCAAGATCACCCAGCTAGCCTATGATGGGCTGTCACTAGATAGGCTTAACTGTCAACTTTCCCATGGCTGCGTCATTCTCAGCCCGAGCTACACTCAAGAGTACACGATCAATGAAGCGCTAAGGGGAAAGTAGAAATCCTGCTTCATACAAGTTGCCGAGTAAGCGATCAATGAAACCCTATGGTGAAAATCAAACTCCGGCATGATACAAGTTGCAAGATCACCCAGCTAGCCCATGATGGGTTGTCACTAGATAAGCTTAACTGTCAACTTTCCCATGGCTGCGACCTTCTCAGCCCGAGCTATACTCAAGAGTACACGATCAATGAAACCCTATGGGGAAAATCAAACTCCGACATGGTACAAGTTGCAAGATCACCCAGCTAGCCTATGATGGGCTGTCACTAGATAGGCTTAACTGTCAACTTTCCCATGGCTGCGTCATTCTCAGCCCGAGCTACACTCAAGAGTACACGATCAATGAAGCGCTAAGGGGAAAGTAGAAATCCTGCTTCATACAAGTTGCCGAGTAAGCGATCAATGAAACCCTATGGTGAAAATCAAACTCCGGCATGATACAAGTTGCAAGATCACCCAGCTAGCCTATGATGGGTTGTCACTAGATAGGCTTAACTGTCAACTTTCCCATGGCTGCGACCTTCTCAGCCCGAGCTATACTCAAGAGTACACGATCAATGAAACCCTATGGGGAAAATCAAACTCCGACATGGTACAAGTTGCAAGATCACCCAGCTAGCCTATGATGGGCTGTCACTAGATAGGCTTAACTGTCAACTTTCCCATGGCTGCGTCATTCTCAGCCCGAGCTACACTCAAGAGTACACGATCAATGAAGCGCTAAGGGGAAAGTAGAAATCCTGCTTCATACAAGTTGCCGAGTAAGCGATCAATGAAACCCTATGGTGAAAATCAAACTCCGGCATGATACAAGTTGCAAGATCACCCAGCTAGCCCATGATGGGTTGTCACTAGATAAGCTTAACTGTCAACTTTCCCATGGCTGCGACCTTCTCAGCCCGAGCTATACTCAAGAGTACACGATCAATGAAACCCTATGGGGAAAATCAAACTCCGACATGGTACAAGTTGCAAGCTCACCCAGCTAGCCTATGATGGGCTGTCACTAGATAGGCTTAACTGTCAACTTTCCCATGGCTGCGTCATTCTCAGCCAGAGCTACACTCAAGAGTACACGATCAATGAAGCGCTAAGGGGAAAGTAGAAATCCTGCTTCATACAAGTTGCCGAGTAAGCGATCAATGAAACCCTATGGTGAAAATCAAACTCCGGCATGATACAAGTTGCAAGATCACCCAGCTAGCCTATGATGGGTTGTCACTAGATAGGCTTAACTGTCAACTTTCCCATGGCTGCGACCTTCTCAGCCCGAGCTATACTCAAGAGTACACGATCAATGAAACCCTATGGGGAAAATCAAACTCCGACATGGTACAAGTTGCAAGATCACCCAGCTAGCCTATGATGGGCTGTCACTAGATAGGCTTAACTGTCAACTTTCCCATGGCTGCGTCATTCTCAGCCCGAGCTACACTCAAGAGTACACGATCAATGAAGCGCTAAGGGGAAAGTAGAAATCCTGCTTCATACAAGTTGCCGAGTAAGCGATCAATGAAACCCTATGGTGAAAATCAAACTCCGGCATGATACAAGTTGCAAGATCACCCAGCTAGCCTATGATGGGTTGTCACTAGATAGGCTTAACTGTCAACTTTCCCATGGCTGCGACCTTCTCAGCCCGAGCTATACTCAAGAGTACACGATCAATGAAACCCTATGGGGAAAATCAAACTCCGACATGGTACAAGTTGCAAGATCACCCAGATAGCCTATGATGGGCTGTCACTAGATAGGCTTAACTGTCAACTTTCCCATGGTTGCGACATTCTCAGCCCGATCTACACTCAAGAGTACACGATCAATGAAGCGCTAAGGGGAAAGTAGAAATCCTTCTTCATTCAAGTTGCCGAGCAAGCGATCAATGAAACCCTATGGTGAAAATCAAACTCCGGCACGATACAAGTTGCAAGATCACCCAGCTAGCCTATGATGGGTTGTCACTAGATAGGCTTAACTGTCAACTTTCCCATGGCTGCGACCTTCTCAGCCCGAGCTATACTCAAGAGTACACGATCAATGAAACCCTATGGGGAAAATCAAACTCCGACATGGTACAAGTTGCAAGATCACCCAGCTAGCCTATGATGGGCTGTCACTAGATAGGCTTAACTGTCAACTTTCCCATGGCTGCGTCATTCTCAGCCCGATCTACACTCAAGAGTACACGATCAATGAAGCGCTAAGGGGAAAGTAGAAATCCTGCTTCATTCAAATTGCCGAGCAAGCGATCAATGAAACCCTATGGTGAAAATCAAACTCCGGCATGATACAAGTTGCAAGATCACCCAGCTAGCCTATGATGGGTTGTCACTAGATAGGCTTAACTGTCAACTTTCCCATGGCTGCGACCTTCTCAGCCCGAGCTATACTCAAGAGTACACGATCAATGAAACCCTATGGGGAAAATCAAACTCCGACATGGTACAAGTTGCAAGATCACCCAGCTAGCCTATGATGGGCGGTCACTAGATAGGCTTAACTGTCAACTTTCCCATGGCTGCGTCATTCTCAGCCCGAGCTACACTCAAGAGTACACGATCAATGAAGCGCTAAGGGGAAAGTAGAAATCCTGCTTCATACAAGTTGCCGAGTAAGCGATCAATGAAACCCTATGTTGAAAATCAAACTCCGGCATGATACAAGTTGCAAGATCACCCAGCTAGCCTATGATGGGTTGTCACTAGATAGGCTTAACTGTCAACTTTCCCATGGCTGCGACCTTCTCAGCCCGAGCTATACTCAAGAGTACACGATCAATGAAACCCTATGGGGAAAATCAAACTCCGACATGGTACAAGTTGCAAGATCACCCAGCTAGCCTATGATGGGCTGTCACTAGATAGGCTTAACTGTCAACTTTCCCATGGCTGCGTCATTCTCAGCCCGAGCTACACTCAAGAGTACACGATCAATGAAGCGCTAAGGGGAAAGTAGAAATCCTGCTTCATACAAGTTGCCGAGTAAGCGATCAATGAAACCCTATGGTGAAAATCAAACTCCGGCATGATACAAGTTGCAAGATCACCCAGCTAGCCTATGATGGGTTGTCACTAGATAGGCTTAACTGTCAACTTTCCCATGGCTGCGACCTTCTCAGCCCGAGCTATACTCAAGAGTACACGATCAATGAAACCCTATGGGGAAAATCAAACTCCGACATGGTACAAGTTGCAAGATCACCCAGCTAGCCTATGATGGGCTGTCACTAGATAGGCTTAACTGTCAACTTTCCCATGGCTGCGTCATTCTCAGCCCGAGCTACACTCAAGAGTACACGATCAATGAAGCGCTAAGGGGAAAGTAGAAATCCTGCTTCATTCAAATTGCCGAGCAAGCGATCAATGAAACCCTATGGTGAAAATCAAACTCCGGCATGATACAAGTTGCAAGATCACCCAGCTAGCCTATGATGGGTTGTCACTAGATAGGCTTAACTGTTAACTTTCACATGGCTGCGACCTTCTCAGCCCGAGCTACACTCAAGAGCACACGATCAATGAAACCCTATGGGGAAAATCAAACTCCGACATGGTACAAGTTGCAAGCTCACCCAGCTGGCCTATGATGGGCTGTCACTAGATAGGCTTAACTGTCAACTTTCCCATGGCTGCGTCATTCTCAGCCCGAGCTACACTCAAGAGTACACGATCAATGAAGCGCTAAGGGGAAAGTAGAAATCCTGCTTCATACAAGTTGCCGAGTAAGCGATCAATGAAACCCTATGGTGAAAATCAAACTCCGGCATGATACAAGTTGCAAGATCACCCAGCTAGCCTATGATGGGTTGTCACTAGATAGGCTTAACTGTCAACTTTCCCATGGCTGCGACCTTCTCAGCCCGAGCTATACTCAAGAGTACACGATCAATGAAACCCTATGGGGAAAATCAAACTCCGACATGGTACAAGTTGCAAGATCACCCAGCTAGCCTATGATGGGCTGTCACTAGATAGGCTTAACTGTCAACTTTCCCATGGCTGCGTCATTCTCAGCCCGAGCTACACTCAAGAGTACACGATCAATGAAGCGCTAAGGGGAAAGTAGAAATCCTGCTTCATACAAGTTGCCGAGTAAGCGATCAATGAAACCCTATGGTGAAAATCAAACTCCGGCATGATACAAGTTGCAAGATCACCCAGCTAGCCTATGATGGGTTGTCACTAGATAGGCTTAACTGTCAACTTTCCCATGGCTGCGACCTTCTCAGCCCGAGCTATACTCAAGAGTACACGATCAATGAAACCCTATGGGGAAAATCAAACTCCGACATGGTACAAGTTGCAAGATCACCCAGCTAGCCTATGATGGGCTGTCACTAGATAGGCTTAACTGTCAACTTTCCCATGGCTGCGTCATTCTCAGCCCGAGCTACACTCAAGAGTACACGATCAATGAAGCGCTAAGGGGAAAGTAGAAATCCTGCTTCATACAAGTTGCCGAGTAAGCGATCAATGAAACCCTATGGTGAAAATCAAACTCCGGCATGATACAAGTTGCAAGATCACCCAGCTAGCCCATGATGGGTTGTCACTAGATAAGCTTAACTGTCAACTTTCCCATGGCTGCGACCTTCTCAGCCCGAGCAATACTCAAGAGTACACGATCAATGAAACCCTATGGGGAAAATCAAACTCCGACATGGTACAAGTTGCAAGCTCACCCAGCTAGCCTATGATGGGCTGTCACTAGATAGGCTTAACTGTCAACTTTCCCATGGCTGCGTCATTCTCAGCCAGAGCTACACTCAAGAGTACACGATCAATGAAGCGCTAAGGGGAAAGTAGAAATCCTGCTTCATACAAGTTGCCGAGTAAGCGATCAATGAAACCCTATGGTGAAAATCAAACTCCGGCATGATACAAGTTGCAAGATCACCCAGCTAGCCTATGATGGGTTGTCACTAGATAGGCTTAACTGTCAACTTTCCCATGGCTGCGACCTTCTCAGCCCGAGCTATACTCAAGAGTACACGATCAATGAAACCCTATGGGGAAAATCAAACTCCGACATGGTACAAGTTGCAAGATCACCCAGCTAGCCTATGATGGGCTGTCACTAGATAGGCTTAACTGTCAACTTTCCCATGGCTGCGTCATTCTCAGCCCGAGCTACACTCAAGAGTACACGATCAATGAAGCGCTAAGGGGAAAGTAGAAATCCTGCTTCATACAAGTTGCCGAGTAAGCGATCAATGAAACCCTATGGGGAAAATCAAACTCCGACATGGTACAAGTTGCAAGATCACCCAGCTAGCCTATGATGGGCTGTCACTAGATAGGCTTAACTGTCAACTTTCCCATGGTTGCGACATTCTCAGCCCGATCTACACTCAAGAGTACACGATCAATGAAGCGCTAAGGGGAAAGTAGAAATCCTGCTTCATTCAAGTTGCCGAGCAAGCGATCAATGAAACCCTATGGTGAAAATCAAACTCCGGCATGATACAAGTTGCAAGATCACCCAGCTAGCCTATGATGGGTTGTCACTAGATAGGCTTAACTGTCAACTTTCCCATGGCTGCGACCTTCTCAGCCCGAGCTATACTCAAGAGTACACGATCAATGAAACCCTATGGGGAAAATCAAACTCCGACATGGTACAAGTTGCAAGATCACCCAGCTAGCCTATGATGGGCTGTCACTAGATAGGCTTAACTGTCAACTTTCCCATGGCTGCGTCATTCTCAGCCCGATCTACACTCAAGAGTACACGATCAATGAAGCGCTAAGGGGAAAGTAGAAATCTTGCTTCATTCAAATTGCCGAGCAAGCGATCAATGAAACCCTATGGTGAAAATCAAACTCCGGCATGATACAAGTTGCAAGATCACCCAGCTAGCCTATGATGGGTTGTCACTAGATAGGCTTAACTGTCAACTTTCCCATGGCTGCGACCTTCTCAGCCCGAGCTATACTCAAGAGTACACGATCAATGAAACCCTATGGGGAAAATCAAACTCCGACATGGTACAAGTTGCAAGATCACCCAGCTAGCCTATGATGGGCTGTCACTAGATAGGCTTAACTGTCAACTTTCCCATGGCTGCGTCATTCTCAGCCCGAGCTACACTCAAGAGTACACGATCAATGAAGCGCTAAGGGGAAAGTAGAAATCCTGCTTCATTCAAATTGCCGAGCAAGCGATCAATGAAACCCTATGGTGAAAATCAAACTCCGGCATGATACAAGTTGCAAGATCACCCAGCTAGCCTATGATGGGTTGTCACTAGATAGGCTTAACTGTTAACTTTCACATGGCTGCGACCTTCTCAGCCCGAGCTACACTCAAGAGCACACGATCAATGAAACCCTATGGGGAAAATCAAACTCCGACATGGTACAAGTTGCAAGCTCACCCAGCTGGCCTATGATGGGCTGTCACTAGATAGGCTTAACTGTCAACTTTCCCATGGCTGCGTCATTCTCAGCCCGAGCTACACTCAAGAGTACACGATCAATGAAGCGCTAAGGGGAAAGTAGAAATCCTGCTTCATACAAGTTGCCGAGTAAGCGATCAATGAAACCCTATGGTGAAAATCAAACTCCGGCATGATACAAGTTGCAAGATCACCCAGCTAGCCTATGATGGGTTGTCACTAGATAGGCTTAACTGTCAACTTTCCCATGGCTGCGTCATTCTCAGCCCGAGCTACACTCAAGAGTACACGATCAATGAAGCGCTAAGGGGAAAGTAGAAATCCTGCTTCATACAAGTTGCCGAGTAAGCGATCAATGAAACCCTATGGTGAAAATCAAACTCCGGCATAATACAAGTTGCAAGATCACCCAGCTAGCCTATGATGGGTTGTCACTAGATAGGCTTAACTGTCAACTTTCCCATGGCTGCGACCTTCTCAGCCCGAGCTATACTCAAGAGTACACGATCAATGAAACCCTATGGGGAAAATCAAACTCCGACATGGTACAAGTTGCAAGATCACCCAGCTAGCCTATGATGGGCTGTCACTAGATAGGCTTAACTGTCAACTTTCCCATGGCTGCGTCATTCTCAGCCCGAGCTACACTCAAGAGTACACGATCAATGAAGCGCTAAGGGGAAAGTAGAAATCCTGCTTCATTCAAATTGCCGAGCAAGCGATCAATGAAACCCTATGGTGAAAATCAAACTCCGGCATGATACAAGTTGCAAGATCACCCAGCTAGCCTATGATGGGTTGTCACTAGATAGGCTTAACTGTTAACTTTCACATGGCTGCGACCTTCTCAGCCCGAGCTACACTCAAGAGCACACGATCAATGAAAACCTATGGGGAAAATCAAACTCCGACATGGTACAAGTTGCAAGCTCACCCAGCTGGCCTATGATGGGCTGTCACTAGATAGGCTTAACTGTCAACTTTCCCATGGCTGCGTCATTCTCAGCCCGAGCTACACTCAAGAGTACACGATCAATGAAGCGCTAAGGGGAAAGTAGAAATCCTGCTTCATACAAGTTGCCGAGTAAGCGATCAATGAAACCCTATGGTGAAAATCAAACTCCGGCATGATACAAGTTGCAAGATCACCCAGCTAGCCTATGATGGGTTGTCACTAGATAGGCTTAACTGTCAACTTTCCCATGGCTGCGACCTTCTCAGCCCGAGCTATACTCAAGAGTACACGATCAATGAAACCCTATGGGGAAAATCAAACTCCGACATGGTACAAGTTGCAAGATCACCCAGCTAGCCTATGATGGGCTGTCACTAGATAGGCTTAACTGTCAACTTTCCCATGGCTGCGTCATTCTCAGCCCGAGCTACACTCAAGAGTACACGATCAATGAAGCGCTAAGGGGAAAGTAGAAATCCTGCTTCATACAAGTTGCCGAGTAAGCGATCAATGAAACCCTATGGTGAAAATCAAACTCCGGCATGATACAAGTTGCAAGATCACCCAGCTAGCCTATGATGGGTTGTCACTAGATAGGCTTAACTGTCAACTTTCCCATGGCTGCGACCTTCTCAGCCCGAGCTATACTCAAGAGTACACGATCAATGAAACCCTATGGGGAAAATCAAACTCCGACATGGTACAAGTTGCAAGATCACCCAGCTAGCCTATGATGGGCTGTCACTAGATAGGCTTAACTGTCAACTTTCCCATGGCTGCGTCATTCTCAGCCCGAGCTACACTCAAGAGTACACGATCAATGAAGCGCTAAGGGGAAAGTAGAAATCCTGCTTCATACAAGTTGCCGAGTAAGCGATCAATGAAACCCTATGGTGAAAATCAAACTCCGGCATAATACAAGTTGCAAGATCACCCAGCTAGCCTATGATGGGTTGTCACTAGATAGGCTTAACTGTCAACTTTCCCATGGCTGCGACCTTCTCAGCCCGAGCTATACTCAAGAGTACACGATCAATGAAACCCTATGGGGAAAATCAAACTCCGACATGGTACAAGTTGCAAGATCACCCAGCTAGCCTATGATGGGCTGTCACTAGATAGGCTTAACTGTCAACTTTCCCATGGCTGCGTCATTCTCAGCCCGAGCTACACTCAAGAGTACACGATCAATGAAGCGCTAAGGGGAAAGTAGAAATCCTGCTTCATTCAAATTGCCGAGCAAGCGATCAATGAAACCCTATGGTGAAAATCAAACTCCGGCATGATACAAGTTGCAAGATCACCCAGCTAGCCTATGATGGGTTGTCACTAGATAGGCTTAACTGTTAACTTTCACATGGCTGCGACCTTCTCAGCCCGAGCTACACTCAAGAGCACACGATCAATGAAAACCTATGGGGAAAATCAAACTCCGACATGGTACAAGTTGCAAGCTCACCCAGCTGGCCTATGATGGGCTGTCACTAGATAGGCTTAACTGTCAACTTTCCCATGGCTGCGTCATTCTCAGCCCGAGCTACACTCAAGAGTACACGATCAATGAAGCGCTAAGGGGAAAGTAGAAATCCTGCTTCATACAAGTTGCCGAGTAAGCGATCAATGAAACCCTATGGTGAAAATCAAACTCCGGCATGATACAAGTTGCAAGATCACCCAGCTAGCCTATGATGGGTTGTCACTAGATAGGCTTAACTGTTAACTTTCACATGGCTGCGACCTTCTCAGCCCGAGCTACACTCAAGAGCACACGATCAATGAAAACCTATGGGGAAAATCAAACTCCGACATGGTACAAGTTGCAAGCTCACCCAGCTGGCCTATGATGGGCTGTCACTAGATAGGCTTAACTGTCAACTTTCCCATGGCTGCGTCATTCTCAGCCCGAGCTACACTCAAGAGTACACGATCAATGAAGCGCTAAGGGGAAAGTAGAAATCCTGCTTCATACAAGTTGCCGAGTAAGCGATCAATGAAACCCTATGGGGAAAATCAAACTCCGACATGGTACAAGTTGCAAGATCACCCAGCTAGCCTATGATGGGCTGTCACTAGATAGGCTTAACTGTCAACTTTCCCATGGTTGCGACATTCTCAGCCCGATCTACACTCAAGAGTACACGATCAATGAAGCGCTAAGGGGAAAGTAGAAATCCTGCTTCATTCAAGTTGCCGAGCAAGCGATCAATGAAACCCTATGGTGAAAATCAAACTCCGGCATGATACAAGTTGCAAGATCACCCAGCTAGCCTATGATGGGTTGTCACTAGATAGGCTTAACTGTCAACTTTCCCATGGCTGCGACCTTCTCAGCCCGAGCTATACTCAAGAGTACACGATCAATGAAACCCTATGGGGAAAATCAAACTCCGACATGGTACAAGTTGCAAGATCACCCAGCTAGCCTATGATGGGCTGTCACTAGATAGGCTTAACTGTCAACTTTCCCATGGCTGCGTCATTCTCAGCCCGATCTACACTCAAGAGTACACGATCAATGAAGCGCTAAGGGGAAAGTAGAAATCTTGCTTCATTCAAATTGCCGAGCAAGCGATCAATGAAACCCTATGGTGAAAATCAAACTCCGGCATGATACAAGTTGCAAGATCACCCAGCTAGCCTATGATGGGTTGTCACTAGATAGGCTTAACTGTCAACTTTCCCATGGCTGCGACCTTCTCAGCCCGAGCTATACTCAAGAGTACACGATCAATGAAACCCTATGGGGAAAATCAAACTCCGACATGGTACAAGTTGCAAGATCACCCAGCTAGCCTATGATGGGCTGTCACTAGATAGGCTTAACTGTCAACTTTCCCATGGCTGCGTCATTCTCAGCCCGAGCTACACTCAAGAGTACACGATCAATGAAGCGCTAAGGGGAAAGTAGAAATCCTGCTTCATTCAAATTGCCGAGCAAGCGATCAATGAAACCCTATGGTGAAAATCAAACTCCGGCATGATACAAGTTGCAAGATCACCCAGCTAGCCTATGATGGGTTGTCACTAGATAGGCTTAACTGTTAACTTTCACATGGCTGCGACCTTCTCAGCCCGAGCTACACTCAAGAGCACACGATCAATGAAACCCTATGGGGAAAATCAAACTCCGACATGGTACAAGTTGCAAGCTCACCCAGCTGGCCTATGATGGGCTGTCACTAGATAGGCTTAACTGTCAACTTTCCCATGGCTGCGTCATTCTCAGCCCGAGCTACACTCAAGAGTACACGATCAATGAAGCGCTAAGGGGAAAGTAGAAATCCTGCTTCATACAAGTTGCCGAGTAAGCGATCAATGAAACCCTATGGTGAAAATCAAACTCCGGCATGATACAAGTTGCAAGATCACCCAGCTAGCCTATGATGGGTTGTCACTAGATAGGCTTAACTGTCAACTTTCCCATGGCTGCGTCATTCTCAGCCCGAGCTACACTCAAGAGTACACGATCAATGAAGCGCTAAGGGGAAAGTAGAAATCCTGCTTCATACAAGTTGCCGAGTAAGCGATCAATGAAACCCTATGGTGAAAATCAAACTCCGGCATAATACAAGTTGCAAGATCACCCAGCTAGCCTATGATGGGTTGTCACTAGATAGGCTTAACTGTCAACTTTCCCATGGCTGCGACCTTCTCAGCCCGAGCTATACTCAAGAGTACACGATCAATGAAACCCTATGGGGAAAATCAAACTCCGACATGGTACAAGTTGCAAGATCACCCAGCTAGCCTATGATGGGCTGTCACTAGATAGGCTTAACTGTCAACTTTCCCATGGCTGCGTCATTCTCAGCCCGAGCTACACTCAAGAGTACACGATCAATGAAGCGCTAAGGGGAAAGTAGAAATCCTGCTTCATTCAAATTGCCGAGCAAGCGATCAATGAAACCCTATGGTGAAAATCAAACTCCGGCATGATACAAGTTGCAAGATCACCCAGCTAGCCTATGATGGGTTGTCACTAGATAGGCTTAACTGTTAACTTTCACATGGCTGCGACCTTCTCAGCCCGAGCTACACTCAAGAGCACACGATCAATGAAAACCTATGGGGAAAATCAAACTCCGACATGGTACAAGTTGCAAGCTCACCCAGCTGGCCTATGATGGGCTGTCACTAGATAGGCTTAACTGTCAACTTTCCCATGGCTGCGTCATTCTCAGCCCGAGCTACACTCAAGAGTACACGATCAATGAAGCGCTAAGGGGAAAGTAGAAATCCTGCTTCATACAAGTTGCCGAGTAAGCGATCAATGAAACCCTATGGTGAAAATCAAACTCCGGCATGATACAAGTTGCAAGATCACCCAGCTAGCCTATGATGGGTTGTCACTAGATAGGCTTAACTGTCAACTTTCCCATGGCTGCGACCTTCTCAGCCCGAGCTATACTCAAGAGTACACGATCAATGAAACCCTATGGGGAAAATCAAACTCCGACATGGTACAAGTTGCAAGATCACCCAGCTAGCCTATGATGGGCTGTCACTAGATAGGCTTAACTGTCAACTTTCCCATGGCTGCGTCATTCTCAGCCCGAGCTACACTCAAGAGTACACGATCAATGAAGCGCTAAGGGGAAAGTAGAAATCCTGCTTCATACAAGTTGCCGAGTAAGCGATCAATGAAACCCTATGGTGAAAATCAAACTCCGGCATGATACAAGTTGCAAGATCACCCAGCTAGCCTATGATGGGTTGTCACTAGATAGGCTTAACTGTCAACTTTCCCATGGCTGCGACCTTCTCAGCCCGAGCTATACTCAAGAGTACACGATCAATGAAACCCTATGGGGAAAATCAAACTCCGACATGGTACAAGTTGCAAGATCACCCAGCTAGCCTATGATGGGCTGTCACTAGATAGGCTTAACTGTCAACTTTCCCATGGCTGCGTCATTCTCAGCCCGAGCTACACTCAAGAGTACACGATCAATGAAGCGCTAAGGGGAAAGTAGAAATCCTGCTTCATACAAGTTGCCGAGTAAGCGATCAATGAAACCCTATGGTGAAAATCAAACTCCGGCATAATACAAGTTGCAAGATCACCCAGCTAGCCTATGATGGGTTGTCACTAGATAGGCTTAACTGTCAACTTTCCCATGGCTGCGACCTTCTCAGCCCGAGCTATACTCAAGAGTACACGATCAATGAAACCCTATGGGGAAAATCAAACTCCGACATGGTACAAGTTGCAAGATCACCCAGCTAGCCTATGATGGGCTGTCACTAGATAGGCTTAACTGTCAACTTTCCCATGGCTGCGTCATTCTCAGCCCGAGCTACACTCAAGAGTACACGATCAATGAAGCGCTAAGGGGAAAGTAGAAATCCTGCTTCATTCAAATTGCCGAGCAAGCGATCAATGAAACCCTATGGTGAAAATCAAACTCCGGCATGATACAAGTTGCAAGATCACCCAGCTAGCCTATGATGGGTTGTCACTAGATAGGCTTAACTGTTAACTTTCACATGGCTGCGACCTTCTCAGCCCGAGCTACACTCAAGAGCACACGATCAATGAAAACCTATGGGGAAAATCAAACTCCGACATGGTACAAGTTGCAAGCTCACCCAGCTGGCCTATGATGGGCTGTCACTAGATAGGCTTAACTGTCAACTTTCCCATGGCTGCGTCATTCTCAGCCCGAGCTACACTCAAGAGTACACGATCAATGAAGCGCTAAGGGGAAAGTAGAAATCCTGCTTCATACAAGTTGCCGAGTAAGCGATCAATGAAACCCTATGGTGAAAATCAAACTCCGGCATGATACAAGTTGCAAGATCACCCAGCTAGCCTATGATGGGTTGTCACTAGATAGGCTTAACTGTTAACTTTCACATGGCTGCGACCTTCTCAGCCCGAGCTACACTCAAGAGCACACGATCAATGAAAACCTATGGGGAAAATCAAACTCCGACATGGTACAAGTTGCAAGCTCACCCAGCTGGCCTATGATGGGCTGTCACTAGATAGGCTTAACTGTCAACTTTCCCATGGCTGCGTCATTCTCAGCCCGAGCTACACTCAAGAGTACACGATCAATGAAGCGCTAAGGGGAAAGTAGAAATCCTGCTTCATACAAGTTGCCGAGTAAGCGATCAATGAAACCCTATGGTGAAAATCAAACTCCGGCATGATACAAGTTGCAAGATCACCCAGCTAGCCTATGATGGGTTGTCACTAGATAGGCTTAACTGTCAACTTTCCCATGGCTGCGACCTTCTCAGCCCGAGCTATACTCAAGAGTACACGATCAATGAAACCCTATGGGGAAAATCAAACTCCGACATGGTACAAGTTGCAAGATCACCCAGCTAGCCTATGATGGACTGTCACTAGATAGGCTTAACTGTCAACTTTCCCATGGCTGCGTCATTCTCAGCCCGAGCTACACTCAAGAGTACACGATCAATGAAGCGCTAAGGGGAAAGTAGAAATCCTGCTTCATACAAGTTGCCGAGTAAGCGATCAATGAAACCCTATGGTGAAAATCAAACTCCGGCATGATACAAGTTGCAAGATCACCCAGCTAGCCTATGATGGGTTGTCACTAGATAGGCTTAACTGTCAACTTTCCCATGGCTGCGACCTTCTCAGCCCGAGCTATACTCAAGAGTACACGATCAATGAAACCCTATGGGGAAAATCAAACTCCGACATGGTACAAGTTGCAAGATCACCCAGCTAGCCTATGATGGGCTGTCACTAGATAGGCTTAACTGTCAACTTTCCCATGGCTGCGTCATTCTCAGCCCGAGCTACACTCAAGAGTACACGATCAATGAAGCGCTAAGGGGAAAGTAGAAATCCTGCTTCATACAAGTTGCCGAGTAAGCGATCAATGAAACCCTATGGTGAAAATCAAACTCCGGCATAATACAAGTTGCAAGATCACCCAGCTAGCCTATGATGGGTTGTCACTAGATAGGCTTAACTGTCAACTTTCCCATGGCTGCGACCTTCTCAGCCCGAGCTATACTCAAGAGTACACGATCAATGAAACCCTATGGGGAAAATCAAACTCCGACATGGTACAAGTTGCAAGATCACCCAGCTAGCCTATGATGGGCTGTCACTAGATAGGCTTAACTGTCAACTTTCCCATGGCTGCGTCATTCTCAGCCCGAGCTACACTCAAGAGTACACGATCAATGAAGCGCTAAGGGGAAAGTAGAAATCCTGCTTCATTCAAATTGCCGAGCAAGCGATCAATGAAACCCTATGGTGAAAATCAAACTCCGGCATGATACAAGTTGCAAGATCACCCAGCTAGCCTATGATGGGTTGTCACTAGATAGGCTTAACTGTTAACTTTCACATGGCTGCGACCTTCTCAGCCCGAGCTACACTCAAGAGCACACGATCAATGAAAACCTATGGGGAAAATCAAACTCCGACATGGTACAAGTTGCAAGCTCACCCAGCTGGCCTATGATGGGCTGTCACTAGATAGGCTTAACTGTCAACTTTCCCATGGCTGCGTCATTCTCAGCCCGAGCTACACTCAAGAGTACACGATCAATGAAGCGCTAAGGGGAAAGTAGAAATCCTGCTTCATACAAGTTGCCGAGTAAGCGATCAATGAAACCCTATGGTGAAAATCAAACTCCGGCATGATACAAGTTGCAAGATCACCCAGCTAGCCTATGATGGGTTGTCACTAGATAGGCTTAACTGTCAACTTTCCCATGGCTGCGACCTTCTCAGCCCGAGCTATACTCAAGAGTACACGATCAATGAAACCCTATGGGGAAAATCAAACTCCGACATGGTACAAGTTGCAAGATCACCCAGCTAGCCTATGATGGGCTGTCACTAGATAGGCTTAACTGTCAACTTTCCCATGGCTGCGTCATTCTCAGCCCGAGCTACACTCAAGAGTACACGATCAATGAAGCGCTAAGGGGAAAGTAGAAATCCTGCTTCATACAAGTTGCCGAGTAAGCGATCAATGAAACCCTATGGTGAAAATCAAACTCCGGCATGATACAAGTTGCAAGATCACCCAGCTAGCCTATGATGGGTTGTCACTAGATAGGCTTAACTGTCAACTTTCCCATGGCTGCGACCTTCTCAGCCCGAGCTATACTCAAGAGTACACGATCAATGAAACCCTATGGGGAAAATCAAACTCCGACATGGTACAAGTTGCAAGATCACCCAGCTAGCCTATGATGGGCTGTCACTAGATAGGCTTAACTGTCAACTTTCCCATGGCTGCGTCATTCTCAGCCAGAGCTACACTCAAGAGTACACGATCAATGAAGCGCTAAGGGGAAAGTAGAAATCCTGCTTCATACAAGTTGCCGAGTAAGCGATCAATGAAACCCTATGGTGAAAATCAAACTCCGGCATGATACAAGTTGCAAGATCACCCAGCTAGCCTATGATGGGTTGTCACTAGATAGGCTTAACTGTCAACTTTCCCATGGCTGCGACCTTCTCAGCCCGAGCTATACTCAAGAGTACACGATCAATGAAACCCTATGGGGAAAATCAAACTCCGACATGGTACAAGTTGCAAGATCACCCAGCTAGCCTATGATGGGCTGTCACTAGATAGGCTTAACTGTCAACTTTCCCATGGCTGCGTCATTCTCAGCCCGAGCTACACTCAAGAGTACACGATCAATGAAGCGCTAAGGGGAAAGTAGAAATCCTGCTTCATACAAGTTGCCGAGTAAGCGATCAATGAAACCCTATGGGGAAAATCAAACTCCGACATGGTACAAGTTGCAAGATCATCCAGCTAGCCTATGATGGGCTGTCACTAGATAGGCTTAACTGTCAACTTTCCCATGGTTGCGACATTCTCAGCCCGATCTACACTCAAGAGTACACGATCAATGAAGCGCTAAGGGGAAAGTAGAAATCCTGCTTCATTCAAGTTGCCGAGCAAGCGATCAATGAAACCCTATGGTGAAAATCAAACTCCGGCATGATACAAGTTGCAAGATCACCCAGCTAGCCTATGATGGGTTGTCACTAGATAGGCTTAACTGTCAACTTTCCCATGGCTGCGACCTTCTCAGCCCGAGCTATACTCAAGAGTACACGATCAATGAAACCCTATGGGGAAAATCAAACTCCGACATGGTACAAGTTGCAAGATCACCCAGCTAGCCTATGATGGGCTGTCACTAGATAGGCTTAACTGTCAACTTTCCCATGGCTGCGTCATTCTCAGCCCGATCTACACTCAAGAGTACACGATCAATGAAGCGCTAAGGGGAAAGTAGAAATCCTGCTTCATTCAAATTGCCGAGCAAGCGATCAATGAAACCCTATGGTGAAAATCAAACTCCGGCATGATACAAGTTGCAAGATCACCCAGCTAGCCTATGATGGGTTGTCACTAGATAGGCTTAACTGTCAACTTTCCCATGGCTGCGACCTTCTCAGCCCGAGCTATACTCAAGAGTACACGATCAATGAAACCCTATGGGGAAAATCAAACTCCGACATGGTACAAGTTGCAAGATCACCCAGCTAGCCTATGATGGGCTGTCACTAGATAGGCTTAACTGTCAACTTTCCCATGGCTGCGTCATTCTCAGCCCGAGCTACACTCAAGAGTACACGATCAATGAAGCGCTAAGGGGAAAGTAGAAATCCTGCTTCATTCAAATTGCCGAGCAAGCGATCAATGAAACCCTATGGTGAAAATCAAACTCCGGCATGATACAAGTTGCAAGATCACCCAGCTAGCCTATGATGGGTTGTCACTAGATAGGCTTAACTGTTAACTTTCACATGGCTGCGACCTTCTCAGCCCGAGCTACACTCAAGAGCACACGATCAATGAAACCCTATGGGGAAAATCAAACTCCGACATGGTACAAGTTGCAAGCTCACCCAGCTGGCCTATGATGGGCTGTCACTAGATAGGCTTAACTGTCAACTTTCCCATGGCTGCGTCATTCTCAGCCCGAGCTACACTCAAGAGTACACGATCAATGAAGCGCTAAGGGGAAAGTAGAAATCCTGCTTCATACAAGTTGCCGAGTAAGCGATCAATGAAACCCTATGGTGAAAATCAAACTCCGGCATGATACAAGTTGCAAGATCACCCAGCTAGCCTATGATGGGTTGTCACTAGATAGGCTTAACTGTCAACTTTCCCATGGCTGCGTCATTCTCAGCCCGAGCTACACTCAAGAGTACACGATCAATGAAGCGCTAAGGGGAAAGTAGAAATCCTGCTTCATACAAGTTGCCGAGTAAGCGATCAATGAAACCCTATGGTGAAAATCAAACTCCGGCATAATACAAGTTGCAAGATCACCCAGCTAGCCTATGATGGGTTGTCACTAGATAGGCTTAACTGTCAACTTTCCCATGGCTGCGACCTTCTCAGCCCGAGCTATACTCAAGAGTACACGATCAATGAAACCCTATGGGGAAAATCAAACTCCGACATGGTACAAGTTGCAAGATCACCCAGCTAGCCTATGATGGGCTGTCACTAGATAGGCTTAACTGTCAACTTTCCCATGGCTGCGTCATTCTCAGCCCGAGCTACACTCAAGAGTACACGATCAATGAAGCGCTAAGGGGAAAGTAGAAATCCTGCTTCATTCAAATTGCCGAGCAAGCGATCAATGAAACCCTATGGTGAAAATCAAACTCCGGCATGATACAAGTTGCAAGATCACCCAGCTAGCCTATGATGGGTTGTCACTAGATAGGCTTAACTGTTAACTTTCACATGGCTGCGACCTTCTCAGCCCGAGCTACACTCAAGAGCACACGATCAATGAAACCCTATGGGGAAAATCAAACTCCGACATGGTACAAGTTGCAAGCTCACCCAGCTGGCCTATGATGGGCTGTCACTAGATAGGCTTAACTGTCAACTTTCCCATGGCTGCGTCATTCTCAGCCCGAGCTACACTCAAGAGTACACGATCAATGAAGCGCTAAGGGGAAAGTAGAAATCCTGCTTCATA
Source organism: Leptodactylus fuscus (assembly GCF_031893055.1). Classification (NCBI taxonomy): domain Eukaryota; kingdom Metazoa; phylum Chordata; class Amphibia; order Anura; family Leptodactylidae; genus Leptodactylus; species Leptodactylus fuscus. The sequence goes on from NW_027440289.1 coordinate 77,844, forward strand.
CAAGTTGCCGAGTAAGCGATCAATGAAACCCTATGGTGAAAATCAAACTCCGGCATGATACAAGTTGCAAGATCACCCAGCTAGCCCATGATGGGTTGTCACTAGATAAGCTTAACTGTCAACTTTCCCATGGCTGCGACCTTCTCAGCCCGAGCTATACTCAAGAGTACACGATCAATGAAACCCTATGGGGAAAATCAAACTCCGACATGGTACAAGTTGCAAGCTCACCCAGCTAGCCTATGATGGGCTGTCACTAGATAGGCTTAACTGTCAACTTTCCCATGGCTGCGTCATTCTCAGCCAGAGCTACACTCAAGAGTACACGATCAATGAAGCGCTAAGGGGAAAGTAGAAATCCTGCTTCATACAAGTTGCCGAGTAAGCGATCAATGAAACCCTATGGTGAAAATCAAACTCCGGCATGATACAAGTTGCAAGATCACCCAGCTAGCCTATGATGGGTTGTCACTAGATAGGCTTAACTGTCAACTTTCCCATGGCTGCGACCTTCTCAGCCCGAGCTATACTCAAGAGTACACGATCAATGAAACCCTATGGGGAAAATCAAACTCCGACATGGTACAAGTTGCAAGATCACCCAGCTAGCCTATGATGGGCTGTCACTAGATAGGCTTAACTGTCAACTTTCCCATGGCTGCGTCATTCTCAGCCCGAGCTACACTCAAGAGTACACGATCAATGAAGCGCTAAGGGGAAAGTAGAAATCCTGCTTCATACAAGTTGCCGAGTAAGCGATCAATGAAACCCTATGGTGAAAATCAAACTCCGGCATGATACAAGTTGCAAGATCACCCAGCTAGCCTATGATGGGTTGTCACTAGATAGGCTTAACTGTCAACTTTCCCATGGCTGCGACCTTCTCAGCCCGAGCTATACTCAAGAGTACACGATCAATGAAACCCTATGGGGAAAATCAAACTCCGACATGGTACAAGTTGCAAGATCACCCAGATAGCCTATGATGGGCTGTCACTAGATAGGCTTAACTGTCAACTTTCCCATGGTTGCGACATTCTCAGCCCGATCTACACTCAAGAGTACACGATCAATGAAGCGCTAAGGGGAAAGTAGAAATCCTTCTTCATTCAAGTTGCCGAGCAAGCGATCAATGAAACCCTATGGTGAAAATCAAACTCCGGCACGATACAAGTTGCAAGATCACCCAGCTAGCCTATGATGGGTTGTCACTAGATAGGCTTAACTGTCAACTTTCCCATGGCTGCGACCTTCTCAGCCCGAGCTATACTCAAGAGTACACGATCAATGAAACCCTATGGGGAAAATCAAACTCCGACATGGTACAAGTTGCAAGATCACCCAGCTAGCCTATGATGGGCTGTCACTAGATAGGCTTAACTGTCAACTTTCCCATGGCTGCGTCATTCTCAGCCCGATCTACACTCAAGAGTACACGATCAATGAAGCGCTAAGGGGAAAGTAGAAATCCTGCTTCATTCAAATTGCCGAGCAAGCGATCAATGAAACCCTATGGTGAAAATCAAACTCCGGCATGATACAAGTTGCAAGATCACCCAGCTAGCCTATGATGGGTTGTCACTAGATAGGCTTAACTGTCAACTTTCCCATGGCTGCGACCTTCTCAGCCCGAGCTATACTCAAGAGTACACGATCAATGAAACCCTATGGGGAAAATCAAACTCCGACATGGTACAAGTTGCAAGATCACCCAGCTAGCCTATGATGGGCGGTCACTAGATAGGCTTAACTGTCAACTTTCCCATGGCTGCGTCATTCTCAGCCCGAGCTACACTCAAGAGTACACGATCAATGAAGCGCTAAGGGGAAAGTAGAAATCCTACTTCATTCAAATTGCCGAGCAAGCGATCAATGAAACCCTATGGTGAAAATCAAACTCCGGCATGATACAAGTTGCAAGATCACCCAGCTAGCCTATGATGGGTTGTCACTAGATAGGCTTAACTGTTAACTTTCACATGGCTGCGACCTTCTCAGCCCGAGCTACACTCAAGAGCACACGATCAATGAAACCCTATGGGGAAAATCAAACTCCGACATGGTACAAGTTGCAAGCTCACCCAGCTGGCCTATGATGGGCTGTCACTAGATAGGCTTAACTGTCAACTTTCCCATGGCTGCGTCATTCTCAGCCCGAGCTACACTCAAGAGTACACGATCAATGAAGCGCTAAGGGGAAAGTAGAAATCCTGCTTCATACAAGTTGCCGAGTAAGCGATCAATGAAACCCTATGTTGAAAATCAAACTCCGGCATGATACAAGTTGCAAGATCACCCAGCTAGCCTATGATGGGTTGTCACTAGATAGGCTTAACTGTCAACTTTCCCATGGCTGCGACCTTCTCAGCCCGAGCTATACTCAAGAGTACACGATCAATGAAACCCTATGGGGAAAATCAAACTCCGACATGGTACAAGTTGCAAGATCACCCAGCTAGCCTATGATGGGCTGTCACTAGATAGGCTTAACTGTCAACTTTCCCATGGCTGCGTCATTCTCAGCCCGAGCTACACTCAAGAGTACACGATCAATGAAGCGCTAAGGGGAAAGTAGAAATCCTGCTTCATTCAAATTGCCGAGCAAGCGATCAATGAAACCCTATGGTGAAAATCAAACTCCGGCATGATACAAGTTGCAAGATCACCCAGCTAGCCTATGATGGGTTGTCACTAGATAGGCTTAACTGTTAACTTTCACATGGCTGCGACCTTCTCAGCCCGAGCTACACTCAAGAGCACACGATCAATGAAACCCTATGGGGAAAATCAAACTCCGACATGGTACAAGTTGCAAGCTCACCCAGCTGGCCTATGATGGGCTGTCACTAGATAGGCTTAACTGTCAACTTTCCCATGGCTGCGTCATTCTCAGCCCGAGCTACACTCAAGAGTACACGATCAATGAAGCGCTAAGGGGAAAGTAGAAATCCTGCTTCATACAAGTTGCCGAGTAAGCGATCAATGAAACCCTATGGTGAAAATCAAACTCCGGCATGATACAAGTTGCAAGATCACCCAGCTAGCCTATGATGGGTTGTCACTAGATAGGCTTAACTGTCAACTTTCCCATGGCTGCGACCTTCTCAGCCCGAGCTATACTCAAGAGTACACGATCAATGAAACCCTATGGGGAAAATCAAACTCCGACATGGTACAAGTTGCAAGATCACCCAGCTAGCCTATGATGGGCTGTCACTAGATAGGCTTAACTGTCAACTTTCCCATGGCTGCGTCATTCTCAGCCCGAGCTACACTCAAGAGTACACGATCAATGAAGCGCTAAGGGGAAAGTAGAAATCCTGCTTCATACAAGTTGCCGAGTAAGCGATCAATGAAACCCTATGGTGAAAATCAAACTCCGGCATGATACAAGTTGCAAGATCACCCAGCTAGCCTATGATGGGTTGTCACTAGATAGGCTTAACTGTCAACTTTCCCATGGCTGCGACCTTCTCAGCCCGAGCTATACTCAAGAGTACACGATCAATGAAACCCTATGGGGAAAATCAAACTCCGACATGGTACAAGTTGCAAGATCACCCAGCTAGCCTATGATGGGCTGTCACTAGATAGGCTTAACTGTCAACTTTCCCATGGCTGCGTCATTCTCAGCCCGAGCTACACTCAAGAGTACACGATCAATGAAGCGCTAAGGGGAAAGTAGAAATCCTGCTTCATACAAGTTGCCGAGTAAGCGATCAATGAAACCCTATGGTGAAAATCAAACTCCGGCATGATACAAGTTGCAAGATCACCCAGCTAGCCCATGATGGGTTGTCACTAGATAAGCTTAACTGTCAACTTTCCCATGGCTGCGACCTTCTCAGCCCGAGCAATACTCAAGAGTACACGATCAATGAAACCCTATGGGGAAAATCAAACTCCGACATGGTACAAGTTGCAAGCTCACCCAGCTAGCCTATGATGGGCTGTCACTAGATAGGCTTAACTGTCAACTTTCCCATGGCTGCGTCATTCTCAGCCAGAGCTACACTCAAGAGTACACGATCAATGAAGCGCTAAGGGGAAAGTAGAAATCCTGCTTCATACAAGTTGCCGAGTAAGCGATCAATGAAACCCTATGGTGAAAATCAAACTCCGGCATGATACAAGTTGCAAGATCACCCAGCTAGCCTATGATGGGTTGTCACTAGATAGGCTTAACTGTCAACTTTCCCATGGCTGCGACCTTCTCAGCCCGAGCTATACTCAAGAGTACACGATCAATGAAACCCTATGGGGAAAATCAAACTCCGACATGGTACAAGTTGCAAGATCACCCAGCTAGCCTATGATGGGCTGTCACTAGATAGGCTTAACTGTCAACTTTCCCATGGCTGCGTCATTCTCAGCCCGAGCTACACTCAAGAGTACACGATCAATGAAGCGCTAAGGGGAAAGTAGAAATCCTGCTTCATACAAGTTGCCGAGTAAGCGATCAATGAAACCCTATGGGGAAAATCAAACTCCGACATGGTACAAGTTGCAAGATCACCCAGCTAGCCTATGATGGGCTGTCACTAGATAGGCTTAACTGTCAACTTTCCCATGGTTGCGACATTCTCAGCCCGATCTACACTCAAGAGTACACGATCAATGAAGCGCTAAGGGGAAAGTAGAAATCCTGCTTCATTCAAGTTGCCGAGCAAGCGATCAATGAAACCCTATGGTGAAAATCAAACTCCGGCATGATACAAGTTGCAAGATCACCCAGCTAGCCTATGATGGGTTGTCACTAGATAGGCTTAACTGTCAACTTTCCCATGGCTGCGACCTTCTCAGCCCGAGCTATACTCAAGAGTACACGATCAATGAAACCCTATGGGGAAAATCAAACTCCGACATGGTACAAGTTGCAAGATCACCCAGCTAGCCTATGATGGGCTGTCACTAGATAGGCTTAACTGTCAACTTTCCCATGGCTGCGTCATTCTCAGCCCGATCTACACTCAAGAGTACACGATCAATGAAGCGCTAAGGGGAAAGTAGAAATCTTGCTTCATTCAAATTGCCGAGCAAGCGATCAATGAAACCCTATGGTGAAAATCAAACTCCGGCATGATACAAGTTGCAAGATCACCCAGCTAGCCTATGATGGGTTGTCACTAGATAGGCTTAACTGTCAACTTTCCCATGGCTGCGACCTTCTCAGCCCGAGCTATACTCAAGAGTACACGATCAATGAAACCCTATGGGGAAAATCAAACTCCGACATGGTACAAGTTGCAAGATCACCCAGCTAGCCTATGATGGGCTGTCACTAGATAGGCTTAACTGTCAACTTTCCCATGGCTGCGTCATTCTCAGCCCGAGCTACACTCAAGAGTACACGATCAATGAAGCGCTAAGGGGAAAGTAGAAATCCTGCTTCATTCAAATTGCCGAGCAAGCGATCAATGAAACCCTATGGTGAAAATCAAACTCCGGCATGATACAAGTTGCAAGATCACCCAGCTAGCCTATGATGGGTTGTCACTAGATAGGCTTAACTGTTAACTTTCACATGGCTGCGACCTTCTCAGCCCGAGCTACACTCAAGAGCACACGATCAATGAAACCCTATGGGGAAAATCAAACTCCGACATGGTACAAGTTGCAAGCTCACCCAGCTGGCCTATGATGGGCTGTCACTAGATAGGCTTAACTGTCAACTTTCCCATGGCTGCGTCATTCTCAGCCCGAGCTACACTCAAGAGTACACGATCAATGAAGCGCTAAGGGGAAAGTAGAAATCCTGCTTCATACAAGTTGCCGAGTAAGCGATCAATGAAACCCTATGGTGAAAATCAAACTCCGGCATGATACAAGTTGCAAGATCACCCAGCTAGCCTATGATGGGTTGTCACTAGATAGGCTTAACTGTCAACTTTCCCATGGCTGCGTCATTCTCAGCCCGATCTACACTCAAGAGTACACGATCAATGAAGCGCTAAGGGGAAAGTAGAAATCCTGCTTCATTCAAATTGCCGAGCAAGCGATCAATGAAACCCTATGGTGAAAATCAAACTCCGGCATGATACAAGTTGCAAGATCACCCAGCTAGCCTATGATGGGTTGTCACTAGATAGGCTTAACTGTCAACTTTCCCATGGCTGCGACCTTCTCAGCCCGAGCTATACTCAAGAGTACACGATCAATGAAACCCTATGGGGAAAATCAAACTCCGACATGGTACAAGTTGCAAGATCACCCAGCTAGCCTATGATGGGCTGTCACTAGATAGGCTTAACTGTCAACTTTCCCATGGCTGCGTCATTCTCAGCCCGAGCTACACTCAAGAGTACACGATCAATGAAGCGCTAAGGGGAAAGTAGAAATCCTGCTTCATTCAAATTGCCGAGCAAGCGATCAATGAAACCCTATGGTGAAAATCAAACTCCGGCATGATACAAGTTGCAAGATCACCCAGCTAGCCTATGATGGGTTGTCACTAGATAGGCTTAACTGTTAACTTTCACATGGCTGCGACCTTCTCAGCCCGAGCTACACTCAAGAGCACACGATCAATGAAACCCTATGGGGAAAATCAAACTCCGACATGGTACAAGTTGCAAGCTCACCCAGCTGGCCTATGATGGGCTGTCACTAGATAGGCTTAACTGTCAACTTTCCCATGGCTGCGTCATTCTCAGCCCGAGCTACACTCAAGAGTACACGATCAATGAAGCGCTAAGGGGAAAGTAGAAATCCTGCTTCATACAAGTTGCCGAGTAAGCGATCAATGAAACCCTATGGTGAAAATCAAACTCCGGCATGATACAAGTTGCAAGATCACCCAGCTAGCCTATGATGGGTTGTCACTAGATAGGCTTAACTGTCAACTTTCCCATGGCTGCGTCATTCTCAGCCCGAGCTACACTCAAGAGTACACGATCAATGAAGCGCTAAGGGGAAAGTAGAAATCCTGCTTCATACAAGTTGCCGAGTAAGCGATCAATGAAACCCTATGGTGAAAATCAAACTCCGGCATAATACAAGTTGCAAGATCACCCAGCTAGCCTATGATGGGTTGTCACTAGATAGGCTTAACTGTCAACTTTCCCATGGCTGCGACCTTCTCAGCCCGAGCTATACTCAAGAGTACACGATCAATGAAACCCTATGGGGAAAATCAAACTCCGACATGGTACAAGTTGCAAGATCACCCAGCTAGCCTATGATGGGCTGTCACTAGATAGGCTTAACTGTCAACTTTCCCATGGCTGCGTCATTCTCAGCCCGAGCTACACTCAAGAGTACACGATCAATGAAGCGCTAAGGGGAAAGTAGAAATCCTGCTTCATTCAAATTGCCGAGCAAGCGATCAATGAAACCCTATGGTGAAAATCAAACTCCGGCATGATACAAGTTGCAAGATCACCCAGCTAGCCTATGATGGGTTGTCACTAGATAGGCTTAACTGTTAACTTTCACATGGCTGCGACCTTCTCAGCCCGAGCTACACTCAAGAGCACACGATCAATGAAACCCTATGGGGAAAATCAAACTCCGACATGGTACAAGTTGCAAGCTCACCCAGCTGGCCTATGATGGGCTGTCACTAGATAGGCTTAACTGTCAACTTTCCCATGGCTGCGTCATTCTCAGCCCGAGCTACACTCAAGAGTACACGATCAATGAAGCGCTAAGGGGAAAGTAGAAATCCTGCTTCATACAAGTTGCCGAGTAAGCGATCAATGAAACCCTATGGTGAAAATCAAACTCCGGCATGATACAAGTTGCAAGATCACCCAGCTAGCCCATGATGGGTTGTCACTAGATAAGCTTAACTGTCAACTTTCCCATGGCTGCGACCTTCTCAGCCCGAGCTATACTCAAGAGTACACGATCAATGAAACCCTATGGGGAAAATCAAACTCCGACATGGTACAAGTTGCAAGCTCACCCAGCTAGCCTATGATGGGCTGTCACTAGATAGGCTTAACTGTCAACTTTCCCATGGCTGCGTCATTCTCAGCCAGAGCTACACTCAAGAGTACACGATCAATGAAGCGCTAAGGGGAAAGTAGAAATCCTGCTTCATACAAGTTGCCGAGTAAGCGATCAATGAAACCCTATGGTGAAAATCAAACTCCGGCATGATACAAGTTGCAAGATCACCCAGCTAGCCTATGATGGGTTGTCACTAGATAGGCTTAACTGTCAACTTTCCCATGGCTGCGACCTTCTCAGCCCGAGCTATACTCAAGAGTACACGATCAATGAAACCCTATGGGGAAAATCAAACTCCGACATGGTACAAGTTGCAAGATCACCCAGCTAGCCTATGATGGGCTGTCACTAGATAGGCTTAACTGTCAACTTTCCCATGGCTGCGTCATTCTCAGCCCGAGCTACACTCAAGAGTACACGATCAATGAAGCGCTAAGGGGAAAGTAGAAATCCTGCTTCATACAAGTTGCCGAGTAAGCGATCAATGAAACCCTATGGTGAAAATCAAACTCCGGCATGATACAAGTTGCAAGATCACCCAGCTAGCCTATGATGGGTTGTCACTAGATAGGCTTAACTGTCAACTTTCCCATGGCTGCGACCTTCTCAGCCCGAGCTATACTCAAGAGTACACGATCAATGAAACCCTATGGGGAAAATCAAACTCCGACATGGTACAAGTTGCAAGATCACCCAGATAGCCTATGATGGGCTGTCACTAGATAGGCTTAACTGTCAACTTTCCCATGGTTGCGACATTCTCAGCCCGATCTACACTCAAGAGTACACGATCAATGAAGCGCTAAGGGGAAAGTAGAAATCCTTCTTCATTCAAGTTGCCGAGCAAGCGATCAATGAAACCCTATGGTGAAAATCAAACTCCGGCACGATACAAGTTGCAAGATCACCCAGCTAGCCTATGATGGGTTGTCACTAGATAGGCTTAACTGTCAACTTTCCCATGGCTGCGACCTTCTCAGCCCGAGCTATACTCAAGAGTACACGATCAATGAAACCCTATGGGGAAAATCAAACTCCGACATGGTACAAGTTGCAAGATCACCCAGCTAGCCTATGATGGGCTGTCACTAGATAGGCTTAACTGTCAACTTTCCCATGGCTGCGTCATTCTCAGCCCGATCTACACTCAAGAGTACACGATCAATGAAGCGCTAAGGGGAAAGTAGAAATCCTGCTTCATTCAAATTGCCGAGCAAGCGATCAATGAAACCCTATGGTGAAAATCAAACTCCGGCATGATACAAGTTGCAAGATCACCCAGCTAGCCTATGATGGGTTGTCACTAGATAGGCTTAACTGTCAACTTTCCCATGGCTGCGACCTTCTCAGCCCGAGCTATACTCAAGAGTACACGATCAATGAAACCCTATGGGGAAAATCAAACTCCGACATGGTACAAGTTGCAAGATCACCCAGCTAGCCTATGATGGGCGGTCACTAGATAGGCTTAACTGTCAACTTTCCCATGGCTGCGTCATTCTCAGCCCGAGCTACACTCAAGAGTACACGATCAATGAAGCGCTAAGGGGAAAGTAGAAATCCTACTTCATTCAAATTGCCGAGCAAGCGATCAATGAAACCCTATGGTGAAAATCAAACTCCGGCATGATACAAGTTGCAAGATCACCCAGCTAGCCTATGATGGGTTGTCACTAGATAGGCTTAACTGTTAACTTTCACATGGCTGCGACCTTCTCAGCCCGAGCTACACTCAAGAGCACACGATCAATGAAACCCTATGGGGAAAATCAAACTCCGACATGGTACAAGTTGCAAGCTCACCCAGCTGGCCTATGATGGGCTGTCACTAGATAGGCTTAACTGTCAACTTTCCCATGGCTGCGTCATTCTCAGCCCGAGCTACACTCAAGAGTACACGATCAATGAAGCGCTAAGGGGAAAGTAGAAATCCTGCTTCATACAAGTTGCCGAGTAAGCGATCAATGAAACCCTATGTTGAAAATCAAACTCCGGCATGATACAAGTTGCAAGATCACCCAGCTAGCCTATGATGGGTTGTCACTAGATAGGCTTAACTGTCAACTTTCCCATGGCTGCGACCTTCTCAGCCCGAGCTATACTCAAGAGTACACGATCAATGAAACCCTATGGGGAAAATCAAACTCCGACATGGTACAAGTTGCAAGATCACCCAGCTAGCCTATGATGGGCTGTCACTAGATAGGCTTAACTGTCAACTTTCCCATGGCTGCGTCATTCTCAGCCCGAGCTACACTCAAGAGTACACGATCAATGAAGCGCTAAGGGGAAAGTAGAAATCCTGCTTCATACAAGTTGCCGAGTAAGCGATCAATGAAACCCTATGGTGAAAATCAAACTCCGGCATGATACAAGTTGCAAGATCACCCAGCTAGCCTATGATGGGTTGTCACTAGATAGGCTTAACTGTCAACTTTCCCATGGCTGCGACCTTCTCAGCCCGAGCTATACTCAAGAGTACACGATCAATGAAACCCTATGGGGAAAATCAAACTCCGACATGGTACAAGTTGCAAGATCACCCAGCTAGCCTATGATGGGCTGTCACTAGATAGGCTTAACTGTCAACTTTCCCATGGCTGCGTCATTCTCAGCCCGAGCTACACTCAAGAGTACACGATCAATGAAGCGCTAAGGGGAAAGTAGAAATCCTGCTTCATTCAAATTGCCGAGCAAGCGATCAATGAAACCCTATGGTGAAAATCAAACTCCGGCATGATACAAGTTGCAAGATCACCCAGCTAGCCTATGATGGGTTGTCACTAGATAGGCTTAACTGTTAACTTTCACATGGCTGCGACCTTCTCAGCCCGAGCTACACTCAAGAGCACACGATCAATGAAACCCTATGGGGAAAATCAAACTCCGACATGGTACAAGTTGCAAGCTCACCCAGCTGGCCTATGATGGGCTGTCACTAGATAGGCTTAACTGTCAACTTTCCCATGGCTGCGTCATTCTCAGCCCGAGCTACACTCAAGAGTACACGATCAATGAAGCGCTAAGGGGAAAGTAGAAATCCTGCTTCATACAAGTTGCCGAGTAAGCGATCAATGAAACCCTATGGTGAAAATCAAACTCCGGCATGATACAAGTTGCAAGATCACCCAGCTAGCCTATGATGGGTTGTCACTAGATAGGCTTAACTGTCAACTTTCCCATGGCTGCGACCTTCTCAGCCCGAGCTATACTCAAGAGTACACGATCAATGAAACCCTATGGGGAAAATCAAACTCCGACATGGTACAAGTTGCAAGATCACCCAGCTAGCCTATGATGGGCTGTCACTAGATAGGCTTAACTGTCAACTTTCCCATGGCTGCGTCATTCTCAGCCCGAGCTACACTCAAGAGTACACGATCAATGAAGCGCTAAGGGGAAAGTAGAAATCCTGCTTCATACAAGTTGCCGAGTAAGCGATCAATGAAACCCTATGGTGAAAATCAAACTCCGGCATGATACAAGTTGCAAGATCACCCAGCTAGCCTATGATGGGTTGTCACTAGATAGGCTTAACTGTCAACTTTCCCATGGCTGCGACCTTCTCAGCCCGAGCTATACTCAAGAGTACACGATCAATGAAACCCTATGGGGAAAATCAAACTCCGACATGGTACAAGTTGCAAGATCACCCAGCTAGCCTATGATGGGCTGTCACTAGATAGGCTTAACTGTCAACTTTCCCATGGCTGCGTCATTCTCAGCCCGAGCTACACTCAAGAGTACACGATCAATGAAGCGCTAAGGGGAAAGTAGAAATCCTGCTTCATACAAGTTGCCGAGTAAGCGATCAATGAAACCCTATGGTGAAAATCAAACTCCGGCATGATACAAGTTGCAAGATCACCCAGCTAGCCCATGATGGGTTGTCACTAGATAAGCTTAACTGTCAACTTTCCCATGGCTGCGACCTTCTCAGCCCGAGCTATACTCAAGAGTACACGATCAATGAAACCCTATGGGGAAAATCAAACTCCGACATGGTACAAGTTGCAAGCTCACCCAGCTAGCCTATGATGGGCTGTCACTAGATAGGCTTAACTGTCAACTTTCCCATGGCTGCGTCATTCTCAGCCAGAGCTACACTCAAGAGTACACGATCAATGAAGCGCTAAGGGGAAAGTAGAAATCCTGCTTCATACAAGTTGCCGAGTAAGCGATCAATGAAACCCTATGGTGAAAATCAAACTCCGGCATGATACAAGTTGCAAGATCACCCAGCTAGCCTATGATGGGTTGTCACTAGATAGGCTTAACTGTCAACTTTCCCATGGCTGCGACCTTCTCAGCCCGAGCTATACTCAAGAGTACACGATCAATGAAACCCTATGGGGAAAATCAAACTCCGACATGGTACAAGTTGCAAGATCACCCAGCTAGCCTATGATGGGCTGTCACTAGATAGGCTTAACTGTCAACTTTCCCATGGCTGCGTCATTCTCAGCCCGAGCTACACTCAAGAGTACACGATCAATGAAGCGCTAAGGGGAAAGTAGAAATCCTGCTTCATACAAGTTGCCGAGTAAGCGATCAATGAAACCCTATGGGGAAAATCAAACTCCGACATGGTACAAGTTGCAAGATCATCCAGCTAGCCTATGATGGGCTGTCACTAGATAGGCTTAACTGTCAACTTTCCCATGGTTGCGACATTCTCAGCCCGATCTACACTCAAGAGTACACGATCAATGAAGCGCTAAGGGGAAAGTAGAAATCCTGCTTCATTCAAGTTGCCGAGCAAGCGATCAATGAAACCCTATGGTGAAAATCAAACTCCGGCATGATACAAGTTGCAAGATCACCCAGCTAGCCTATGATGGGTTGTCACTAGATAGGCTTAACTGTCAACTTTCCCATGGCTGCGACCTTCTCAGCCCGAGCTATACTCAAGAGTACACGATCAATGAAACCCTATGGGGAAAATCAAACTCCGACATGGTACAAGTTGCAAGATCACCCAGCTAGCCTATGATGGGCTGTCACTAGATAGGCTTAACTGTCAACTTTCCCATGGCTGCGTCATTCTCAGCCCGATCTACACTCAAGAGTACACGATCAATGAAGCGCTAAGGGGAAAGTAGAAATCCTGCTTCATTCAAATTGCCGAGCAAGCGATCAATGAAACCCTATGGTGAAAATCAAACTCCGGCATGATACAAGTTGCAAGATCACCCAGCTAGCCTATGATGGGTTGTCACTAGATAGGCTTAACTGTCAACTTTCCCATGGCTGCGACCTTCTCAGCCCGAGCTATACTCAAGAGTACACGATCAATGAAACCCTATGGGGAAAATCAAACTCCGACATGGTACAAGTTGCAAGATCACCCAGCTAGCCTATGATGGGCTGTCACTAGATAGGCTTAACTGTCAACTTTCCCATGGCTGCGTCATTCTCAGCCCGAGCTACACTCAAGAGTACACGATCAATGAAGCGCTAAGGGGAAAGTAGAAATCCTGCTTCATTCAAATTGCCGAGCAAGCGATCAATGAAACCCTATGGTGAAAATCAAACTCCGGCATGATACAAGTTGCAAGATCACCCAGCTAGCCTATGATGGGTTGTCACTAGATAGGCTTAACTGTTAACTTTCACATGGCTGCGACCTTCTCAGCCCGAGCTACACTCAAGAGCACACGATCAATGAAACCCTATGGGGAAAATCAAACTCCGACATGGTACAAGTTGCAAGCTCACCCAGCTGGCCTATGATGGGCTGTCACTAGATAGGCTTAACTGTCAACTTTCCCATGGCTGCGTCATTCTCAGCCCGAGCTACACTCAAGAGTACACGATCAATGAAGCGCTAAGGGGAAAGTAGAAATCCTGCTTCATACAAGTTGCCGAGTAAGCGATCAATGAAACCCTATGGTGAAAATCAAACTCCGGCATGATACAAGTTGCAAGATCACCCAGCTAGCCTATGATGGGTTGTCACTAGATAGGCTTAACTGTCAACTTTCCCATGGCTGCGTCATTCTCAGCCCGAGCTACACTCAAGAGTACACGATCAATGAAGCGCTAAGGGGAAAGTAGAAATCCTGCTTCATACAAGTTGCCGAGTAAGCGATCAATGAAACCCTATGGTGAAAATCAAACTCCGGCATAATACAAGTTGCAAGATCACCCAGCTAGCCTATGATGGGTTGTCACTAGATAGGCTTAACTGTCAACTTTCCCATGGCTGCGACCTTCTCAGCCCGAGCTATACTCAAGAGTACACGATCAATGAAACCCTATGGGGAAAATCAAACTCCGACATGGTACAAGTTGCAAGATCACCCAGCTAGCCTATGATGGGCTGTCACTAGATAGGCTTAACTGTCAACTTTCCCATGGCTGCGTCATTCTCAGCCCGAGCTACACTCAAGAGTACACGATCAATGAAGCGCTAAGGGGAAAGTAGAAATCCTGCTTCATTCAAATTGCCGAGCAAGCGATCAATGAAACCCTATGGTGAAAATCAAACTCCGGCATGATACAAGTTGCAAGATCACCCAGCTAGCCTATGATGGGTTGTCACTAGATAGGCTTAACTGTTAACTTTCACATGGCTGCGACCTTCTCAGCCCGAGCTACACTCAAGAGCACACGATCAATGAAACCCTATGGGGAAAATCAAACTCCGACATGGTACAAGTTGCAAGCTCACCCAGCTGGCCTATGATGGGCTGTCACTAGATAGGCTTAACTGTCAACTTTCCCATGGCTGCGTCATTCTCAGCCCGAGCTACACTCAAGAGTACACGATCAATGAAGCGCTAAGGGGAAAGTAGAAATCCTGCTTCATACAAGTTGCCGAGTAAGCGATCAATGAAACCCTATGGTGAAAATCAAACTCCGGCATGATACAAGTTGCAAGATCACCCAGCTAGCCTATGATGGGTTGTCACTAGATAGGCTTAACTGTCAACTTTCCCATGGCTGCGACCTTCTCAGCCCGAGCTATACTCAAGAGTACACGATCAATGAAACCCTATGGGGAAAATCAAACTCCGACATGGTACAAGTTGCAAGATCACCCAGCTAGCCTATGATGGGCTGTCACTAGATAGGCTTAACTGTCAACTTTCCCATGGCTGCGTCATTCTCAGCCCGAGCTACACTCAAGAGTACACGATCAATGAAGCGCTAAGGGGAAAGTAGAAATCCTGCTTCATACAAGTTGCCGAGTAAGCGATCAATGAAACCCTATGGTGAAAATCAAACTCCGGCATGATACAAGTTGCAAGATCACCCAGCTAGCCTATGATGGGTTGTCACTAGATAGGCTTAACTGTCAACTTTCCCATGGCTGCGACCTTCTCAGCCCGAGCTATACTCAAGAGTACACGATCAATGAAACCCTATGGGGAAAATCAAACTCCGACATGGTACAAGTTGCAAGATCACCCAGCTAGCCTATGATGGGCTGTCACTAGATAGGCTTAACTGTCAACTTTCCCATGGCTGCGTCATTCTCAGCCCGAGCTACACTCAAGAGTACACGATCAATGAAGCGCTAAGGGGAAAGTAGAAATCCTGCTTCATACAAGTTGCCGAGTAAGCGATCAATGAAACCCTATGGTGAAAATCAAACTCCGGCATGATACAAGTTGCAAGATCACCCAGCTAGCCCATGATGGGTTGTCACTAGATAAGCTTAACTGTCAACTTTCCCATGGCTGCGACCTTCTCAGCCCGAGCTATACTCAAGAGTACACGATCAATGAAACCCTATGGGGAAAATCAAACTCCGACATGGTACAAGTTGCAAGCTCACCCAGCTAGCCTATGATGGGCTGTCACTAGATAGGCTTAACTGTCAACTTTCCCATGGCTGCGTCATTCTCAGCCAGAGCTACACTCAAGAGTACACGATCAATGAAGCGCTAAGGGGAAAGTAGAAATCCTGCTTCATACAAGTTGCCGAGTAAGCGATCAATGAAACCCTATGGTGAAAATCAAACTCCGGCATGATACAGGTTGCAAGATCACCCAGCTAGCCTATGATGGGTTGTCACTAGATAGGCTTAACTGTCAACTTTCCCATGGCTGCGACCTTCTCAGCCCGAGCTATACTCAAGAGTACACGATCAATGAAACCCTATGGGGAAAATCAAACTCCGACATGGTACAAGTTGCAAGATCACCCAGCTAGCCTATGATGGGCTGTCACTAGATAGGCTTAACTGTCAACTTTCCCATGGCTGCGTCATTCTCAGCCCGAGCTACACTCAAGAGTACACGATCAATGAAGCGCTAAGGGGAAAGTAGAAATCCTGCTTCATACAAGTTGCCGAGTAAGCGATCAATGAAACCCTATGGTGAAAATCAAACTCCGGCATGATACAAGTTGCAAGATCACCCAGCTAGCCTATGATGGGTTGTCACTAGATAGGCTTAACTGTCAACTTTCCCATGGCTGCGACCTTCTCAGCCCGAGCTATACTCAAGAGTACACGATCAATGAAACCCTATGGGGAAAATCAAACTCCGACATGGTACAAGTTGCAAGATCACCCAGCTAGCCTATGATGGGCTGTCACTAGATAGGCTTAACTGTCAACTTTCCCATGGCTGCGTCATTCTCAGCCCGATCTACACTCAAGAGTACACGATCAATGAAGCGCTAAGGGGAAAGTAGAAATCCTGCTTCATTCAAATTGCCGAGCAAGCGATCAATGAAACCCTATGGTGAAAATCAAACTCCGGCATGATACAAGTTGCAAGATCACCCAGCTAGCCTATGATGGGTTGTCACTAGATAGGCTTAACTGTCAACTTTCCCATGGCTGCGACCTTCTCAGCCCGAGCTATACTCAAGAGTACACGATCAATGAAACCCTATGGGGAAAATCAAACTCCGACATGGTACAAGTTGCAAGATCACCCAGCTAGCCTATGATGGGCTGTCACTAGATAGGCTTAACTGTCAACTTTCCCATGGCTGCGTCATTCTCAGCCCGAGCTACACTCAAGAGTACACGATCAATGAAGCGCTAAGGGGAAAGTAGAAATCCTGCTTCATTCAAATTGCCGAGCAAGCGATCAATGAAACCCTATGGTGAAAATCAAACTCCGGCATGATACAAGTTGCAAGATCATACAGCTAGCCTATGATGGGTTGTCACTAGATAGGCTTAACTGTTAACTTTCACATGGCTGCGACCTTCTCAGCCCGAGCTACACTCAAGAGCACACGATCAATGAAACCCTATGGGGAAAATCAAACTCCGACATGGTACAAGTTGCAAGCTCACCCAGCTGGCCTATGATGGGCTGTCACTAGATAGGCTTAACTGTCAACTTTCCCATGGCTGCGTCATTCTCAGCCCGAGCTACACTCAAGAGTACACGATCAATGAAGCGCTAAGGGGAAAGTAGAAATCCTGCTTCATTCAAATTGCCGAGCAAGCGATCAATGAAACCCTATGGTGAAAATCAAACTCCGGCATGATACAAGTTGCAAGATCACCCAGCTAGCCTATGATGGGTTGTCACTAGATAGGCTTAACTGTTAACTTTCACATGGCTGCGACCTTCTCAGCCCGAGCTACACTCAAGAGCACACGATCAATGAAACCCTATGGGGAAAATCAAACTCCGACATGGTACAAGTTGCAAGCTCACCCAGCTGGCCTATGATGGGCTGTCACTAGATAGGCTTAACTGTCAACTTTCCCATGGCTGCGTCATTCTCAGCCCGAGCTACACTCAAGAGTACACGATCAATGAAGCGCTAAGGGGAAAGTAGAAATCCTGCTTCATACAAGTTGCCGAGTAAGCGATCAATGAAACCCTATGGTGAAAATCAAACTCCGGCATGATACAAGTTGCAAGATCACCCAGCTAGCCTATGATGGGTTGTCACTAGATAGGCTTAACTGTCAACTTTCCCATGGCTGCGACCTTCTCAGCCCGAGCTATACTCAAGAGTACACGATCAATGAAACCCTATGGGGAAAATCAAACTCCGACATGGTACAAGTTGCAAGATCACCCAGCTAGCCTATGATGGGCTGTCACTAGATAGGCTTAACTGTCAACTTTCCCATGGCTGCGTCATTCTCAGCCCGAGCTACACTCAAGAGTACACGATCAATGAAGCGCTAAGGGGAAAGTAGAAATCCTGCTTCATACAAGTTGCCGAGTAAGCGATCAATGAAACCCTATGGTGAAAATCAAACTCCGGCATGATACAAGTTGCAAGATCACCCAGCTAGCCCATGATGGGTTGTCACTAGATAAGCTTAACTGTCAACTTTCCCATGGCTGCGACCTTCTCAGCCCGAGCTATACTCAAGAGTACACGATCAATGAAACCCTATGGGGAAAATCAAACTCCGACATGGTACAAGTTGCAAGCTCACCCAGCTAGCCTATGATGGGCTGTCACTAGATAGGCTTAACTGTCAACTTTCCCATGGCTGCGTCATTCTCAGCCAGAGCTACACTCAAGAGTACACGATCAATGAAGCGCTAAGGGGAAAGTAGAAATCCTGCTTCATACAAGTTGCCGAGTAAGCGATCAATGAAACCCTATGGTGAAAATCAAACTCCGGCATGATACAAGTTGCAAGATCACCCAGCTAGCCTATGATGGGTTGTCACTAGATAGGCTTAACTGTCAACTTTCCCATGGCTGCGACCTTCTCAGCCCGAGCTATACTCAAGAGTACACGATCAATGAAACCCTATGGGGAAAATCAAACTCCGACATGGTACAAGTTGCAAGATCACCCAGCTAGCCTATGATGGGCTGTCACTAGATAGGCTTAACTGTCAACTTTCCCATGGCTGCGTCATTCTCAGCCCGAGCTACACTCAAGAGTACACGATCAATGAAGCGCTAAGGGGAAAGTAGAAATCCTGCTTCATACAAGTTGCCGAGTAAGCGATCAATGAAACCCTATGGTGAAAATCAAACTCCGGCATGATACAAGTTGCAAGATCACCCAGCTAGCCTATGATGGGTTGTCACTAGATAGGCTTAACTGTCAACTTTCCCATGGCTGCGACCTTCTCAGCCCGAGCTATACTCAAGAGTACACGATCAATGAAACCCTATGGGGAAAATCAAACTCCGACATGGTACAAGTTGCAAGATCACCCAGCTAGCCTATGATGGGCTGTCACTAGATAGGCTTAACTGTCAACTTTCCCATGGTTGCGACATTCTCAGCCCGATCTACACTCAAGAGTACACGATCAATGAAGCGCTAAGGGGAAAGTAGAAATCCTGCTTCATTCAAGTTGCCGAGCAAGCGATCAATGAAACCCTATGGTGAAAATCAAACTCCGGTACGATACAAGTTGCAAGATCACCCAGCTAGCCTATGATGGGTTGTCACTAGATAGGCTTAACTGTCAACTTTCCCATGGCTGCGACCTTCTCAGCCCGAGCTATACTCAAGAGTACACGATCAATGAAACCCTATGGGGAAAATCAAACTCCGACATGGTACAAGTTGCAAGATCACCCAGCTAGCCTATGATGGGCTGTCACTAGATAGGCTTAACTGTCAACTTTCCCATGGCTGCGTCATTCTCAGCCCGATCTACACTCAAGAGTACACGATCAATGAAGCGCTAAGGGGAAAGTAGAAATCCTGCTTCATTCAAATTGCCGAGCAAGCGATCAATGAAACCCTATGGTGAAAATCAAACTCCGGCATGATACAAGTTGCAAGATCACCCAGCTAGCCTATGATGGGTTGTCACTAGATAGGCTTAACTGTCAACTTTCCCATGGCTGCGACCTTCTCAGCCCGAGCTATACTCAAGAGTACACGATCAATGAAACCCTATGGGGAAAATCAAACTCCGACATGGTACAAGTTGCAAGATCACCCAGCTAGCCTATGATGGGCTGTCACTAGATAGGCTTAACTGTCAACTTTCCCATGGCTGCGTCATTCTCAGCCCGAGCTACACTCAAGAGTACACGATCAATGAAGCGCTAAGGGGAAAGTAGAAATCCTGCTTCATTCAAATTGCCGAGCAAGCGATCAATGAAACCCTATGGTGAAAATCAAACTCCGGCATGATACAAGTTGCAAGATCACCCAGCTAGCCTATGATGGGTTGTCACTAGATAGGCTTAACTGTTAACTTTCACATGGCTGCGACCTTCTCAGCCCGAGCTACACTCAAGAGCACACGATCAATGAAACCCTATGGGGAAAATCAAACTCCGACATGGTACAAGTTGCAAGCTCACCCAGCTGGCCTATGATGGGCTGTCACTAGATAGGCTTAACTGTCAACTTTCCCATGGCTGCGTCATTCTCAGCCCGAGCTACACTCAAGAGTACACGATCAATGAAGCGCTAAGGGGAAAGTAGAAATCCTGCTTCATACAAGTTGCCGAGTAAGCGATCAATGAAACCCTATGGTGAAAATCAAACTCCGGCATGATACAAGTTGCAAGATCACCCAGCTAGCCTATGATGGGTTGTCACTAGATAGGCTTAACTGTCAACTTTCCCATGGCTGCGACCTTCTCAGCCCGAGCTATACTCAAGAGTACACGATCAATGAAACCCTATGGGGAAAATCAAACTCCGACATGGTACAAGTTGCAAGATCACCCAGCTAGCCTATGATGGGCTGTCACTAGATAGGCTTAACTGTCAACTTTCCCATGGCTGCGTCATTCTCAGCCCGAGCTACACTCAAGAGTACACGATCAATGAAGCGCTAAGGGGAAAGTAGAAATCCTGCTTCATACAAGTTGCCGAGTAAGCGATCAATGAAACCCTATGGTGAAAATCAAACTCCGGCATGATACAAGTTGCAAGATCACCCAGCTAGCCTATGATGGGTTGTCACTAGATAGGCTTAACTGTCAACTTTCCCATGGCTGCGACCTTCTCAGCCCGAGCTATACTCAAGAGTACACGATCAATGAAACCCTATGGGGAAAATCAAACTCCGACATGGTACAAGTTGCAAGATCACCCAGCTAGCCTATGATGGGCTGTCACTAGATAGGCTTAACTGTCAACTTTCCCATGGCTGCGTCATTCTCAGCCCGAGCTACACTCAAGAGTACACGATCAATGAAGCGCTAAGGGGAAAGTAGAAATCCTGCTTCATACAAGTTGCCGAGTAAGCGATCAATGAAACCCTATGGTGAAAATCAAACTCCGGCATGATACAAGTTGCAAGATCACCCAGCTAGCCCATGATGGGTTGTCACTAGATAAGCTTAACTGTCAACTTTCCCATGGCTGCGACCTTCTCAGCCCGAGCTATACTCAAGAGTACACGATCAATGAAACCCTATGGGGAAAATCAAACTCCGACATGGTACAAGTTGCAAGCTCACCCAGCTAGCCTATGATGGGCTGTCACTAGATAGGCTTAACTGTCAACTTTCCCATGGCTGCGTCATTCTCAGCCAGAGCTACACTCAAGAGTACACGATCAATGAAGCGCTAAGGGGAAAGTAGAAATCCTGCTTCATACAAGTTGCCGAGTAAGCGATCAATGAAACCCTATGGTGAAAATCAAACTCCGGCATGATACAAGTTGCAAGATCACCCAGCTAGCCTATGATGGGTTGTCACTAGATAGGCTTAACTGTCAACTTTCCCATGGC
Source organism: Leptodactylus fuscus (assembly GCF_031893055.1). Classification (NCBI taxonomy): domain Eukaryota; kingdom Metazoa; phylum Chordata; class Amphibia; order Anura; family Leptodactylidae; genus Leptodactylus; species Leptodactylus fuscus. The sequence continues at coordinate 99,403 of NW_027440289.1, forward strand.
TGCGACCTTCTCAGCCCGAGCTATACTCAAGAGTACACGATCAATGAAACCCTATGGGGAAAATCAAACTCCGACATGGTACAAGTTGCAAGATCACCCAGCTAGCCTATGATGGGCTGTCACTAGATAGGCTTAACTGTCAACTTTCCCATGGCTGCGTCATTCTCAGCCCGAGCTACACTCAAGAGTACACGATCAATGAAGCGCTAAGGGGAAAGTAGAAATCCTGCTTCATACAAGTTGCCGAGTAAGCGATCAATGAAACCCTATGGTGAAAATCAAACTCCGGCATGATACAAGTTGCAAGATCACCCAGCTAGCCTATGATGGGTTGTCACTAGATAGGCTTAACTGTCAACTTTCCCATGGCTGCGACCTTCTCAGCCCGAGCTATACTCAAGAGTACACGATCAATGAAACCCTATGGGGAAAATCAAACTCCGACATGGTACAAGTTGCAAGATCACCCAGATAGCCTATGATGGGCTGTCACTAGATAGGCTTAACTGTCAACTTTCCCATGGTTGCGACATTCTCAGCCCGATCTACACTCAAGAGTACACGATCAATGAAGCGCTAAGGGGAAAGTAGAAATCCTTCTTCATTCAAGTTGCCGAGCAAGCGATCAATGAAACCCTATGGTGAAAATCAAACTCCGGCACGATACAAGTTGCAAGATCACCCAGCTAGCCTATGATGGGTTGTCACTAGATAGGCTTAACTGTCAACTTTCCCATGGCTGCGACCTTCTCAGCCCGAGCTATACTCAAGAGTACACGATCAATGAAACCCTATGGGGAAAATCAAACTCCGACATGGTACAAGTTGCAAGATCACCCAGCTAGCCTATGATGGGCTGTCACTAGATAGGCTTAACTGTCAACTTTCCCATGGCTGCGTCATTCTCAGCCCGATCTACACTCAAGAGTACACGATCAATGAAGCGCTAAGGGGAAAGTAGAAATCCTGCTTCATTCAAATTGCCGAGCAAGCGATCAATGAAACCCTATGGTGAAAATCAAACTCCGGCATGATACAAGTTGCAAGATCACCCAGCTAGCCTATGATGGGTTGTCACTAGATAGGCTTAACTGTCAACTTTCCCATGGCTGCGACCTTCTCAGCCCGAGCTATACTCAAGAGTACACGATCAATGAAACCCTATGGGGAAAATCAAACTCCGACATGGTACAAGTTGCAAGATCACCCAGCTAGCCTATGATGGGCGGTCACTAGATAGGCTTAACTGTCAACTTTCCCATGGCTGCGTCATTCTCAGCCCGAGCTACACTCAAGAGTACACGATCAATGAAGCGCTAAGGGGAAAGTAGAAATCCTACTTCATTCAAATTGCCGAGCAAGCGATCAATGAAACCCTATGGTGAAAATCAAACTCCGGCATGATACAAGTTGCAAGATCACCCAGCTAGCCTATGATGGGTTGTCACTAGATAGGCTTAACTGTTAACTTTCACATGGCTGCGACCTTCTCAGCCCGAGCTACACTCAAGAGCACAGGATCAATGAAACCCTATGGGGAAAATCAAACTCCGACATGGTACAAGTTGCAAGCTCACCCAGCTGGCCTATGATGGGCTGTCACTAGATAGGCTTAACTGTCAACTTTCCCATGGCTGCGTCATTCTCAGCCCGAGCTACACTCAAGAGTACACGATCAATGAAGCGCTAAGGGGAAAGTAGAAATCCTGCTTCATACAAGTTGCCGAGTAAGCGATCAATGAAACCCTATGTTGAAAATCAAACTCCGGCATGATACAAGTTGCAAGATCACCCAGCTAGCCTATGATGGGTTGTCACTAGATAGGCTTAACTGTCAACTTTCCCATGGCTGCGACCTTCTCAGCCCGAGCTATACTCAAGAGTACACGATCAATGAAACCCTATGGGGAAAATCAAACTCCGACATGGTACAAGTTGCAAGATCACCCAGCTAGCTTATGATGGGCTGTCACTAGATAGGCTTAACTGTCAACTTTCCCATGGCTGCGTCATTCTCAGCCCGAGCTACACTCAAGAGTACACGATCAATGAAGCGCTAAGGGTAAAGTAGAAATCCTGCTTCATACAAGTTGCCGAGTAAGCGATCAATGAAACCCTATGGTGAAAATCAAACTCCGGCATGATACAAGTTGCAAGATCACCCAGCTAGCCTATGATGGGTTGTCACTAGATAGGCTTAACTGTCAACTTTCCCATGGCTGCGACCTTCTCAGCCCGAGCTATACTCAAGAGTACACGATCAATGAAACCCTATGGGGAAAATCAAACTCCGACATGGTACAAGTTGCAAGATCACCCAGCTAGCCTATGATGGGCTGTCACTAGATAGGCTTAACTGTCAACTTTCCCATGGCTGCGTCATTCTCAGCCCGAGCTACACTCAAGAGTACACGATCAATGAAGCGCTAAGGGGAAAGTAGAAATCCTGCTTCATACAAGTTGCCGAGTAAGCGATCAATGAAACCCTATGGTGAAAATCAAACTCCGGCATGATACAAGTTGCAAGATCACCCAGCTAGCCTATGATGGGTTGTCACTAGATAGGCTTAACTGTCAACTTTCCCATGGCTGCGACCTTCTCAGCCCGAGCTATACTCAAGAGTACACGATCAATGAAACCCTATGGGGAAAATCAAACTCCGACATGGTACAAGTTGCAAGATCACCCAGCTAGCCTATGATGGGCTGTCACTAGATAGGCTTAACTGTCAACTTTCCCATGGCTGCGTCATTCTCAGCCCGATCTACACTCAAGAGTACACGATCAATGAAGCGCTAAGGGGAAAGTAGAAATCCTGCTTCATTCAAATTGCCGAGCAAGCGATCAATGAAACCCTATGGTGAAAATCAAACTCCGGCATGATACAAGTTGCAAGATCACCCAGCTAGCCTATGATGGGTTGTCACTAGATAGGCTTAACTGTCAACTTTCCCATGGCTGCGACCTTCTCAGCCCGAGCTATACTCAAGAGTACACGATCAATGAAACCCTATGGGGAAAATCAAACTCCGACATGGTACAAGTTGCAAGATCACCCAGCTAGCCTATGATGGGCTGTCACTAGATAGGCTTAACTGTCAACTTTCCCATGGCTGCGTCATTCTCAGCCCGAGCTACACTCAAGAGTACACGATCAATGAAGCGCTAAGGGGAAAGTAGAAATCCTGCTTCATTCAAATTGCCGAGCAAGCGATCAATGAAACCCTATGGTGAAAATCAAACTCCGGCATAATACAAGTTGCAAGATCACCCAGCTAGCCTATGATGGGTTGTCACTAGATAGGCTTAACTGTCAACTTTCCCATGGCTGCGACCTTCTCAGCCCGAGCTATACTCAAGAGTACACGATCAATGAAACCCTATGGGGAAAATCAAACTCCGACATGGTACAAGTTGCAAGATCACCCAGCTAGCCTATGATGGGCTGTCACTAGATAGGCTTAACTGTCAACTTTCCCATGGCTGCGTCATTCTCAGCCCGAGCTACACTCAAGAGTACACGATCAATGAAGCGCTAAGGGGAAAGTAGAAATCCTGCTTCATTCAAATTGCCGAGCAAGCGATCAATGAAACCCTATGGTGAAAATCAAACTCCGGCATGATACAAGTTGCAAGATCACCCAGCTAGCCTATGATGGGTTGTCACTAGATAGGCTTAACTGTTAACTTTCACATGGCTGCGACCTTCTCAGCCCGAGCTACACTCAAGAGCACACGATCAATGAAACCCTATGGGGAAAATCAAACTCCGACATGGTACAAGTTGCAAGCTCACCCAGCTGGCCTATGATGGGCTGTCACTAGATAGGCTTAACTGTCAACTTTCCCATGGCTGCGTCATTCTCAGCCCGAGCTACACTCAAGAGTACACGATCAATGAAGCGCTAAGGGGAAAGTAGAAATCCTGCTTCATACAAGTTGCCGAGTAAGCGATCAATGAAACCCTATGGTGAAAATCAAACTCCGGCATGATACAAGTTGCAAGATCACCCAGCTAGCCTATGATGGGTTGTCACTAGATAGGCTTAACTGTCAACTTTCCCATGGCTGCGACCTTCTCAGCCCGAGCTATACTCAAGAGTACACGATCAATGAAACCCTATGGGGAAAATCAAACTCCGACATGGTACAAGTTGCAAGATCACCCAGCTAGCCTATGATGGGCTGTCACTAGATAGGCTTAACTGTCAACTTTCCCATGGCTGCGTCATTCTCAGCCCGAGCTACACTCAAGAGTACACGATCAATGAAGCGCTAAGGGGAAAGTAGAAATCCTGCTTCATACAAGTTGCCGAGTAAGCGATCAATGAAACCCTATGGTGAAAATCAAACTCCGGCATGATACAAGTTGCAAGATCACCCAGCTAGCCTATGATGGGTTGTCACTAGATAGGCTTAACTGTCAACTTTCCCATGGCTGCGACCTTCTCAGCCCGAGCTATACTCAAGAGTACACGATCAATGAAACCCTATGGGGAAAATCAAACTCCGACATGGTACAAGTTGCAAGATCACCCAGCTAGCCTATGATGGGCTGTCACTAGATAGGCTTAACTGTCAACTTTCCCATGGCTGCGTCATTCTCAGCCCGAGCTACACTCAAGAGTACACGATCAATGAAGCGCTAAGGGGAAAGTAGAAATCCTGCTTCATACAAGTTGCCGAGTAAGCGATCAATGAAACCCTATGGTGAAAATCAAACTCCGGCATGATACAAGTTGCAAGATCACCCAGCTAGCCCATGATGGGTTGTCACTAGATAAGCTTAACTGTCAACTTTCCCATGGCTGCGACCTTCTCAGCCCGAGCTATACTCAAGAGTACACGATCAATGAAACCCTATGGGGAAAATCAAACTCCGACATGGTACAAGTTGCAAGCTCACCCAGCTAGCCTATGATGGGCTGTCACTAGATAGGCTTAACTGTCAACTTTCCCATGGCTGCGTCATTCTCAGCCAGAGCTACACTCAAGAGTACACGATCAATGAAGCGCTAAGGGGAAAGTAGAAATCCTGCTTCATACAAGTTGCTGAGTAAGCGATCAATGAAACCCTATGGTGAAAATCAAACTCCGGCATGATACAAGTTGCAAGATCACCCAGCTAGCCTATGATGGGTTGTCACTAGATAGGCTTAACTGTCAACTTTCCCATGGCTGCGACCTTCTCAGCCCGAGCTATACTCAAGAGTACACGATCAATGAAACCCTATGGGGAAAATCAAACTCCGACATGGTACAAGTTGCAAGATCACCCAGCTAGCCTATGATGGGCTGTCACTAGATAGGCTTAACTGTCAACTTTCCCATGGCTGCGTCATTCTCAGCCCGAGCTACACTCAAGAGTACACGATCAATGAAGCGCTAAGGGGAAAGTAGAAATCCTGCTTCATACAAGTTGCCGAGTAAGCGATCAATGAAACCCTATGGTGAAAATCAAACTCCGGCATGATACAAGTTGCAAGATCACCCAGCTAGCCCATGATGGGTTGTCACTAGATAAGCTTAACTGTCAACTTTCCCATGGCTGCGACCTTCTCAGCCCGAGCTATACTCAAGAGTACACGATCAATGAAACCCTATGGGGAAAATCAAACTCCGACATGGTACAAGTTGCAAGCTCACCCAGCTAGCCTATGATGGGCTGTCACTAGATAGGCTTAACTGTCAACTTTCCCATGGCTGCGTCATTCTCAGCCAGAGCTACACTCAAGAGTACACGATCAATGAAGCGCTAAGGGGAAAGTAGAAATCCTGCTTCATACAAGTTGCCGAGTAAGCGATCAATGAAACCCTATGGTGAAAATCAAACTCCGGCATGATACAAGTTGCAAGATCACCCAGCTAGCCTATGATGGGTTGTCACTAGATAGGCTTAACTGTCAACTTTCCCATGGCTGCGACCTTCTCAGCCCGAGCTATACTCAAGAGTACACGATCAATGAAACCCTATGGGGAAAATCAAACTCCGACATGGTACAAGTTGCAAGATCACCCAGCTAGCCTATGATGGGCTGTCACTAGATAGGCTTAACTGTCAACTTTCCCATGGCTGCGTCATTCTCAGCCCGAGCTACACTCAAGAGTACACGATCAATGAAGCGCTAAGGGGAAAGTAGAAATCCTGCTTCATACAAGTTGCCGAGTAAGCGATCAATGAAACCCTATGGTGAAAATCAAACTCCGGCATGATACAAGTTGCAAGATCACCCAGCTAGCCTATGATGGGTTGTCACTAGATAGGCTTAACTGTCAACTTTCCCATGGCTGCGACCTTCTCAGCCCGAGCTATACTCAAGAGTACACGATCAATGAAACCCTATGGGGAAAATCAAACTCCGACATGGTACAAGTTGCAAGATCACCCAGCTAGCCTATGATGGGCTGTCACTAGATAGGCTTAACTGTCAACTTTCCCATGGCTGCGTCATTCTCAGCCCGAGCTACACTCAAGAGTACACGATCAATGAAGCGCTAAGGGGAAAGTAGAAATCCTGCTTCATACAAGTTGCCGAGTAAGCGATCAATGAAACCCTATGGTGAAAATCAAACTCCGGCATGATACAAGTTGCAAGATCACCCAGCTAGCCCATGATGGGTTGTCACTAGATAAGCTTAACTGTCAACTTTCCCATGGCTGCGACCTTCTCAGCCCGAGCTATACTCAAGAGTACACGATCAATGAAACCCTATGGGGAAAATCAAACTCCGACATGGTACAAGTTGCAAGCTCACCCAGCTAGCCTATGATGGGCTGTCACTAGATAGGCTTAACTGTCAACTTTCCCATGGCTGCGTCATTCTCAGCCAGAGCTACACTCAAGAGTACACGATCAATGAAGCGCTAAGGGGAAAGTAGAAATCCTGCTTCATACAAGTTGCCGAGTAAGCGATCAATGAAACCCTATGGTGAAAATCAAACTCCGGCATGATACAAGTTGCAAGATCACCCAGCTAGCCTATGATGGGTTGTCACTAGATAGGCTTAACTGTCAACTTTCCCATGGCTGCGACCTTCTCAGCCCGAGCTATACTCAAGAGTACACGATCAATGAAACCCTATGGGGAAAATCAAACTCCGACATGGTACAAGTTGCAAGATCACCCAGCTAGCCTATGATGGGCTGTCACTAGATAGGCTTAACTGTCAACTTTCCCATGGCTGCGTCATTCTCAGCCCGAGCTACACTCAAGAGTACACGATCAATGAAGCGCTAAGGGGAAAGTAGAAATCCTGCTTCATACAAGTTGCCGAGTAAGCGATCAATGAAACCCTATGGTGAAAATCAAACTCCGGCATGATACAAGTTGCAAGATCACCCAGCTAGCCTATGATGGGTTGTCACTAGATAGGCTTAACTGTCAACTTTCCCATGGCTGCGACCTTCTCAGCCCGAGCTATACTCAAGAGTACACGATCAATGAAACCCTATGGGGAAAATCAAACTCCGACATGGTACAAGTTGCAAGATCACCCAGCTAGCCTATGATGGGCTGTCACTAGATAGGCTTAACTGTCAACTTTCCCATGGCTGCGTCATTCTCAGCCCGATCTACACTCAAGAGTACACGATCAATGAAGCGCTAAGGGGAAAGTAGAAATCCTGCTTCATTCAAATTGCCGAGCAAGCGATCAATGAAACCCTATGGTGAAAATCAAACTCCGGCATGATACAAGTTGCAAGATCACCCAGCTAGCCTATGATGGGTTGTCACTAGATAGGCTTAACTGTCAACTTTCCCATGGCTGCGACCTTCTCAGCCCGAGCTATACTCAAGAGTACACGATCAATGAAACCCTATGGGGAAAATCAAACTCCGACATGGTACAAGTTGCAAGATCACCCAGCTAGCCTATGATGGGCTGTCACTAGATAGGCTTAACTGTCAACTTTCCCATGGCTGCGTCATTCTCAGCCCGAGCTACACTCAAGAGTACACGATCAATGAAGCGCTAAGGGGAAAGTAGAAATCCTGCTTCATTCAAATTGCCGAGCAAGCGATCAATGAAACCCTATGGTGAAAATCAAACTCCGGCATGATACAAGTTGCAAGATCACCCAGCTAGCCTATGATGGGTTGTCACTAGATAGGCTTAACTGTTAACTTTCACATGGCTGCGACCTTCTCAGCCCGAGCTACACTCAAGAGCACACGATCAATGAAACCCTATGGGGAAAATCAAACTCCGACATGGTACAAGTTGCAAGCTCACCCAGCTGGCCTATGATGGGCTGTCACTAGATAGGCTTAACTGTCAACTTTCCCATGGCTGCGTCATTCTCAGCCCGAGCTACACTCAAGAGTACACGATCAATGAAGCGCTAAGGGGAAAGTAGAAATCCTGCTTCATACAAGTTGCCGAGTAAGCGATCAATGAAACCCTATGGTGAAAATCAAACTCCGGCATGATACAAGTTGCAAGATCACCCAGCTAGCCTATGATGGGTTGTCACTAGATAGGCTTAACTGTCAACTTTCCCATGGCTGCGTCATTCTCAGCCCGAGCTACACTCAAGAGTACACGATCAATGAAGCGCTAAGGGGAAAGTAGAAATCCTGCTTCATACAAGTTGCCGAGTAAGCGATCAATGAAACCCTATGGTGAAAATCAAACTCCGGCATAATACAAGTTGCAAGATCACCCAGCTAGCCTATGATGGGTTGTCACTAGATAGGCTTAACTGTCAACTTTCCCATGGCTGCGACCTTCTCAGCCCGAGCTATACTCAAGAGTACACGATCAATGAAACCCTATGGGGAAAATCAAACTCCGACATGGTACAAGTTGCAAGATCACCCAGCTAGCCTATGATGGGCTGTCACTAGATAGGCTTAACTGTCAACTTTCCCATGGCTGCGTCATTCTCAGCCCGAGCTACACTCAAGAGTACACGATCAATGAAGCGCTAAGGGGAAAGTAGAAATCCTGCTTCATTCAAATTGCCGAGCAAGCGATCAATGAAACCCTATGGTGAAAATCAAACTCCGGCATGATACAAGTTGCAAGATCACCCAGCTAGCCTATGATGGGTTGTCACTAGATAGGCTTAACTGTTAACTTTCACATGGCTGCGACCTTCTCAGCCCGAGCTACACTCAAGAGCACACGATCAATGAAACCCTATGGGGAAAATCAAACTCCGACATGGTACAAGTTGCAAGCTCACCCAGCTGGCCTATGATGGGCTGTCACTAGATAGGCTTAACTGTCAACTTTCCCATGGCTGCGTCATTCTCAGCCCGAGCTACACTCAAGAGTACACGATCAATGAAGCGCTAAGGGGAAAGTAGAAATCCTGCTTCATACAAGTTGCCGAGTAAGCGATCAATGAAACCCTATGGTGAAAATCAAACTCCGGCATGATACAAGTTGCAAGATCACCCAGCTAGCCTATGATGGGTTGTCACTAGATAGGCTTAACTGTCAACTTTCCCATGGCTGCGACCTTCTCAGCCCGAGCTATACTCAAGAGTACACGATCAATGAAACCCTATGGGGAAAATCAAACTCCGACATGGTACAAGTTGCAAGATCACCCAGCTAGCCTATGATGGGCTGTCACTAGATAGGCTTAACTGTCAACTTTCCCATGGCTGCGTCATTCTCAGCCCGAGCTACACTCAAGAGTACACGATCAATGAAGCGCTAAGGGGAAAGTAGAAATCCTGCTTCATACAAGTTGCCGAGTAAGCGATCAATGAAACCCTATGGTGAAAATCAAACTCCGGCATGATACAAGTTGCAAGATCACCCAGCTAGCCTATGATGGGTTGTCACTAGATAGGCTTAACTGTCAACTTTCCCATGGCTGCGACCTTCTCAGCCCGAGCTATACTCAAGAGTACACGATCAATGAAACCCTATGGGGAAAATCAAACTCCGACATGGTACAAGTTGCAAGATCACCCAGCTAGCCTATGATGGGCTGTCACTAGATAGGCTTAACTGTCAACTTTCCCATGGCTGCGTCATTCTCAGCCCGAGCTACACTCAAGAGTACACGATCAATGAAGCGCTAAGGGGAAAGTAGAAATCCTGCTTCATACAAGTTGCCGAGTAAGCGATCAATGAAACCCTATGGTGAAAATCAAACTCCGGCATGATACAAGTTGCAAGATCACCCAGCTAGCCCATGATGGGTTGTCACTAGATAAGCTTAACTGTCAACTTTCCCATGGCTGCGACCTTCTCAGCCCGAGCTATACTCAAGAGTACACGATCAATGAAACCCTATGGGGAAAATCAAACTCCGACATGGTACAAGTTGCAAGCTCACCCAGCTAGCCTATGATGGGCTGTCACTAGATAGGCTTAACTGTCAACTTTCCCATGGCTGCGTCATTCTCAGCCAGAGCTACACTCAAGAGTACACGATCAATGAAGCGCTAAGGGGAAAGTAGAAATCCTGCTTCATACAAGTTGCTGAGTAAGCGATCAATGAAACCCTATGGTGAAAATCAAACTCCGGCATGATACAAGTTGCAAGATCACCCAGCTAGCCTATGATGGGTTGTCACTAGATAGGCTTAACTGTCAACTTTCCCATGGCTGCGACCTTCTCAGCCCGAGCTATACTCAAGAGTACACGATCAATGAAACCCTATGGGGAAAATCAAACTCCGACATGGTACAAGTTGCAAGATCACCCAGCTAGCCTATGATGGGCTGTCACTAGATAGGCTTAACTGTCAACTTTCCCATGGCTGCGTCATTCTCAGCCCGAGCTACACTCAAGAGTACACGATCAATGAAGCGCTAAGGGGAAAGTAGAAATCCTGCTTCATACAAGTTGCCGAGTAAGCGATCAATGAAACCCTATGGTGAAAATCAAACTCCGGCATGATACAAGTTGCAAGATCACCCAGCTAGCCCATGATGGGTTGTCACTAGATAAGCTTAACTGTCAACTTTCCCATGGCTGCGACCTTCTCAGCCCGAGCTATACTCAAGAGTACACGATCAATGAAACCCTATGGGGAAAATCAAACTCCGACATGGTACAAGTTGCAAGCTCACCCAGCTAGCCTATGATGGGCTGTCACTAGATAGGCTTAACTGTCAACTTTCCCATGGCTGCGTCATTCTCAGCCAGAGCTACACTCAAGAGTACACGATCAATGAAGCGCTAAGGGGAAAGTAGAAATCCTGCTTCATACAAGTTGCCGAGTAAGCGATCAATGAAACCCTATGGTGAAAATCAAACTCCGGCATGATACAAGTTGCAAGATCACCCAGCTAGCCTATGATGGGTTGTCACTAGATAGGCTTAACTGTCAACTTTCCCATGGCTGCGACCTTCTCAGCCCGAGCTATACTCAAGAGTACACGATCAATGAAACCCTATGGGGAAAATCAAACTCCGACATGGTACAAGTTGCAAGATCACCCAGCTAGCCTATGATGGGCTGTCACTAGATAGGCTTAACTGTCAACTTTCCCATGGCTGCGTCATTCTCAGCCCGAGCTACACTCAAGAGTACACGATCAATGAAGCGCTAAGGGGAAAGTAGAAATCCTGCTTCATACAAGTTGCCGAGTAAGCGATCAATGAAACCCTATGGTGAAAATCAAACTCCGGCATGATACAAGTTGCAAGATCACCCAGCTAGCCTATGATGGGTTGTCACTAGATAGGCTTAACTGTCAACTTTCCCATGGCTGCGACCTTCTCAGCCCGAGCTATACTCAAGAGTACACGATCAATGAAACCCTATGGGGAAAATCAAACTCCGACATGGTACAAGTTGCAAGATCACCCAGCTAGCCTATGATGGGCTGTCACTAGATAGGCTTAACTGTCAACTTTCCCATGGCTGCGTCATTCTCAGCCCGAGCTACACTCAAGAGTACACGATCAATGAAGCGCTAAGGGGAAAGTAGAAATCCTGCTTCATACAAGTTGCCGAGTAAGCGATCAATGAAACCCTATGGTGAAAATCAAACTCCGGCATGATACAAGTTGCAAGATCACCCAGCTAGCCCATGATGGGTTGTCACTAGATAAGCTTAACTGTCAACTTTCCCATGGCTGCGACCTTCTCAGCCCGAGCTATACTCAAGAGTACACGATCAATGAAACCCTATGGGGAAAATCAAACTCCGACATGGTACAAGTTGCAAGCTCACCCAGCTAGCCTATGATGGGCTGTCACTAGATAGGCTTAACTGTCAACTTTCCCATGGCTGCGTCATTCTCAGCCAGAGCTACACTCAAGAGTACACGATCAATGAAGCGCTAAGGGGAAAGTAGAAATCCTGCTTCATACAAGTTGCCGAGTAAGCGATCAATGAAACCCTATGGTGAAAATCAAACTCCGGCATGATACAAGTTGCAAGATCACCCAGCTAGCCTATGATGGGTTGTCACTAGATAGGCTTAACTGTCAACTTTCCCATGGCTGCGACCTTCTCAGCCCGAGCTATACTCAAGAGTACACGATCAATGAAACCCTATGGGGAAAATCAAACTCCGACATGGTACAAGTTGCAAGATCACCCAGCTAGCCTATGATGGGCTGTCACTAGATAGGCTTAACTGTCAACTTTCCCATGGCTGCGTCATTCTCAGCCCGAGCTACACTCAAGAGTACACGATCAATGAAGCGCTAAGGGGAAAGTAGAAATCCTGCTTCATACAAGTTGCCGAGTAAGCGATCAATGAAACCCTATGGTGAAAATCAAACTCCGGCATGATACAAGTTGCAAGATCACCCAGCTAGCCTATGATGGGTTGTCACTAGATAGGCTTAACTGTCAACTTTCCCATGGCTGCGACCTTCTCAGCCCGAGCTATACTCAAGAGTACACGATCAATGAAACCCTATGGGGAAAATCAAACTCCGACATGGTACAAGTTGCAAGATCACCCAGATAGCCTATGATGGGCTGTCACTAGATAGGCTTAACTGTCAACTTTCCCATGGTTGCGACATTCTCAGCCCGATCTACACTCAAGAGTACACGATCAATGAAGCGCTAAGGGGAAAGTAGAAATCCTTCTTCATTCAAGTTGCCGAGCAAGCGATCAATGAAACCCTATGGTGAAAATCAAACTCCGGCACGATACAAGTTGCAAGATCACCCAGCTAGCCTATGATGGGTTGTCACTAGATAGGCTTAACTGTCAACTTTCCCATGGCTGCGACCTTCTCAGCCCGAGCTATACTCAAGAGTACACGATCAATGAAACCCTATGGGGAAAATCAAACTCCGACATGGTACAAGTTGCAAGATCACCCAGCTAGCCTATGATGGGCTGTCACTAGATAGGCTTAACTGTCAACTTTCCCATGGCTGCGTCATTCTCAGCCCGATCTACACTCAAGAGTACACGATCAATGAAGCGCTAAGGGGAAAGTAGAAATCCTGCTTCATTCAAATTGCCGAGCAAGCGATCAATGAAACCCTATGGTGAAAATCAAACTCCGGCATGATACAAGTTGCAAGATCACCCAGCTAGCCTATGATGGGTTGTCACTAGATAGGCTTAACTGTCAACTTTCCCATGGCTGCGACCTTCTCAGCCCGAGCTATACTCAAGAGTACACGATCAATGAAACCCTATGGGGAAAATCAAACTCCGACATGGTACAAGTTGCAAGATCACCCAGCTAGCCTATGATGGGCGGTCACTAGATAGGCTTAACTGTCAACTTTCCCATGGCTGCGTCATTCTCAGCCCGAGCTACACTCAAGAGTACACGATCAATGAAGCGCTAAGGGGAAAGTAGAAATCCTACTTCATTCAAATTGCCGAGCAAGCGATCAATGAAACCCTATGGTGAAAATCAAACTCCGGCATGATACAAGTTGCAAGATCACCCAGCTAGCCTATGATGGGTTGTCACTAGATAGGCTTAACTGTTAACTTTCACATGGCTGCGACCTTCTCAGCCCGAGCTACACTCAAGAGCACACGATCAATGAAACCCTATGGGGAAAATCAAACTCCGACATGGTACAAGTTGCAAGCTCACCCAGCTGGCCTATGATGGGCTGTCACTAGATAGGCTTAACTGTCAACTTTCCCATGGCTGCGTCATTCTCAGCCCGAGCTACACTCAAGAGTACACGATCAATGAAGCGCTAAGGGGAAAGTAGAAATCCTGCTTCATACAAGTTGCCGAGTAAGCGATCAATGAAACCCTATGTTGAAAATCAAACTCCGGCATGATACAAGTTGCAAGATCACCCAGCTAGCCTATGATGGGTTGTCACTAGATAGGCTTAACTGTCAACTTTCCCATGGCTGCGACCTTCTCAGCCCGAGCTATACTCAAGAGTACACGATCAATGAAACCCTATGGGGAAAATCAAACTCCGACATGGTACAAGTTGCAAGATCACCCAGCTAGCTTATGATGGGCTGTCACTAGATAGGCTTAACTGTCAACTTTCCCATGGCTGCGTCATTCTCAGCCCGAGCTACACTCAAGAGTACACGATCAATGAAGCGCTAAGGGTAAAGTAGAAATCCTGCTTCATACAAGTTGCCGAGTAAGCGATCAATGAAACCCTATGGTGAAAATCAAACTCCGGCATGATACAAGTTGCAAGATCACCCAGCTAGCCTATGATGGGTTGTCACTAGATAGGCTTAACTGTCAACTTTCCCATGGCTGCGACCTTCTCAGCCCGAGCTATACTCAAGAGTACACGATCAATGAAACCCTATGGGGAAAATCAAACTCCGACATGGTACAAGTTGCAAGATCACCCAGCTAGCCTATGATGGGCTGTCACTAGATAGGCTTAACTGTCAACTTTCCCATGGCTGCGTCATTCTCAGCCCGAGCTACACTCAAGAGTACACGATCAATGAAGCGCTAAGGGGAAAGTAGAAATCCTGCTTCATACAAGTTGCCGAGTAAGCGATCAATGAAACCCTATGGTGAAAATCAAACTCCGGCATGATACAAGTTGCAAGATCACCCAGCTAGCCTATGATGGGTTGTCACTAGATAGGCTTAACTGTCAACTTTCCCATGGCTGCGACCTTCTCAGCCCGAGCTATACTCAAGAGTACACGATCAATGAAACCCTATGGGGAAAATCAAACTCCGACATGGTACAAGTTGCAAGATCACCCAGCTAGCCTATGATGGGCTGTCACTAGATAGGCTTAACTGTCAACTTTCCCATGGCTGCGTCATTCTCAGCCCGAGCTACACTCAAGAGTACACGATCAATGAAGCGCTAAGGGGAAAGTAGAAATCCTGCTTCATACAAGTTGCCGAGTAAGCGATCAATGAAACCCTATGGTGAAAATCAAACTCCGGCATGATACAAGTTGCAAGATCACCCAGCTAGCCTATGATGGGTTGTCACTAGATAGGCTTAACTGTCAACTTTCCCATGGCTGCGACCTTCTCAGCCCGAGCTATACTCAAGAGTACACGATCAATGAAACCCTATGGGGAAAATCAAACTCCGACATGGTACAAGTTGCAAGATCACCCAGCTAGCCTATGATGGGCTGTCACTAGATAGGCTTAACTGTCAACTTTCCCATGGTTGCGACATTCTCAGCCCGATCTACACTCAAGAGTACACGATCAATGAAGCGCTAAGGGGAAAGTAGAAATCCTGCTTCATTCAAGTTGCCGAGCAAGCGATCAATGAAACCCTATGGTGAAAATCAAACTCCGGTACGATACAAGTTGCAAGATCACCCAGCTAGCCTATGATGGGTTGTCACTAGATAGGCTTAACTGTCAACTTTCCCATGGCTGCGACCTTCTCAGCCCGAGCTATACTCAAGAGTACACGATCAATGAAACCCTATGGGGAAAATCAAACTCCGACATGGTACAAGTTGCAAGATCACCCAGCTAGCCTATGATGGGCTGTCACTAGATAGGCTTAACTGTCAACTTTCCCATGGCTGCGTCATTCTCAGCCCGATCTACACTCAAGAGTACACGATCAATGAAGCGCTAAGGGGAAAGTAGAAATCCTGCTTCATTCAAATTGCCGAGCAAGCGATCAATGAAACCCTATGGTGAAAATCAAACTCCGGCATGATACAAGTTGCAAGATCACCCAGCTAGCCTATGATGGGTTGTCACTAGATAGGCTTAACTGTCAACTTTCCCATGGCTGCGACCTTCTCAGCCCGAGCTATACTCAAGAGTACACGATCAATGAAACCCTATGGGGAAAATCAAACTCCGACATGGTACAAGTTGCAAGATCACCCAGCTAGCCTATGATGGGCTGTCACTAGATAGGCTTAACTGTCAACTTTCCCATGGCTGCGTCATTCTCAGCCCGAGCTACACTCAAGAGTACACGATCAATGAAGCGCTAAGGGGAAAGTAGAAATCCTGCTTCATTCAAATTGCCGAGCAAGCGATCAATGAAACCCTATGGTGAAAATCAAACTCCGGCATGATACAAGTTGCAAGATCACCCAGCTAGCCTATGATGGGTTGTCACTAGATAGGCTTAACTGTTAACTTTCACATGGCTGCGACCTTCTCAGCCCGAGCTACACTCAAGAGCACACGATCAATGAAACCCTATGGGGAAAATCAAACTCCGACATGGTACAAGTTGCAAGCTCACCCAGCTGGCCTATGATGGGCTGTCACTAGATAGGCTTAACTGTCAACTTTCCCATGGCTGCGTCATTCTCAGCCCGAGCTACACTCAAGAGTACACGATCAATGAAGCGCTAAGGGGAAAGTAGAAATCCTGCTTCATACAAGTTGCCGAGTAAGCGATCAATGAAACCCTATGGTGAAAATCAAACTCCGGCATGATACAAGTTGCAAGATCACCCAGCTAGCCTATGATGGGTTGTCACTAGATAGGCTTAACTGTCAACTTTCCCATGGCTGCGACCTTCTCAGCCCGAGCTATACTCAAGAGTACACGATCAATGAAACCCTATGGGGAAAATCAAACTCCGACATGGTACAAGTTGCAAGATCACCCAGCTAGCCTATGATGGGCTGTCACTAGATAGGCTTAACTGTCAACTTTCCCATGGCTGCGTCATTCTCAGCCCGAGCTACACTCAAGAGTACACGATCAATGAAGCGCTAAGGGGAAAGTAGAAATCCTGCTTCATACAAGTTGCCGAGTAAGCGATCAATGAAACCCTATGGTGAAAATCAAACTCCGGCATGATACAAGTTGCAAGATCACCCAGCTAGCCTATGATGGGTTGTCACTAGATAGGCTTAACTGTCAACTTTCCCATGGCTGCGACCTTCTCAGCCCGAGCTATACTCAAGAGTACACGATCAATGAAACCCTATGGGGAAAATCAAACTCCGACATGGTACAAGTTGCAAGATCACCCAGCTAGCCTATGATGGGCTGTCACTAGATAGGCTTAACTGTCAACTTTCCCATGGCTGCGTCATTCTCAGCCCGAGCTACACTCAAGAGTACACGATCAATGAAGCGCTAAGGGGAAAGTAGAAATCCTGCTTCATACAAGTTGCCGAGTAAGCGATCAATGAAACCCTATGGTGAAAATCAAACTCCGGCATGATACAAGTTGCAAGATCACCCAGCTAGCCCATGATGGGTTGTCACTAGATAAGCTTAACTGTCAACTTTCCCATGGCTGCGACCTTCTCAGCCCGAGCTATACTCAAGAGTACACGATCAATGAAACCCTATGGGGAAAATCAAACTCCGACATGGTACAAGTTGCAAGCTCACCCAGCTAGCCTATGATGGGCTGTCACTAGATAGGCTTAACTGTCAACTTTCCCATGGCTGCGTCATTCTCAGCCAGAGCTACACTCAAGAGTACACGATCAATGAAGCGCTAAGGGGAAAGTAGAAATCCTGCTTCATACAAGTTGCCGAGTAAGCGATCAATGAAACCCTATGGTGAAAATCAAACTCCGGCATGATACAAGTTGCAAGATCACCCAGCTAGCCTATGATGGGTTGTCACTAGATAGGCTTAACTGTCAACTTTCCCATGGCTGCGACCTTCTCAGCCCGAGCTATACTCAAGAGTACACGATCAATGAAACCCTATGGGGAAAATCAAACTCCGACATGGTACAAGTTGCAAGATCACCCAGCTAGCCTATGATGGGCTGTCACTAGATAGGCTTAACTGTCAACTTTCCCATGGCTGCGTCATTCTCAGCCCGAGCTACACTCAAGAGTACACGATCAATGAAGCGCTAAGGGGAAAGTAGAAATCCTGCTTCATACAAGTTGCCGAGTAAGCGATCAATGAAACCCTATGGTGAAAATCAAACTCCGGCATGATACAAGTTGCAAGATCACCCAGCTAGCCTATGATGGGTTGTCACTAGATAGGCTTAACTGTCAACTTTCCCATGGCTGCGACCTTCTCAGCCCGAGCTATACTCAAGAGTACACGATCAATGAAACCCTATGGGGAAAATCAAACTCCGACATGGTACAAGTTGCAAGATCACCCAGCTAGCCTATGATGGGCTGTCACTAGATAGGCTTAACTGTCAACTTTCCCATGGTTGCGACATTCTCAGCCCGATCTACACTCAAGAGTACACGATCAATGAAGCGCTAAGGGGAAAGTAGAAATCCTGCTTCATTCAAGTTGCCGAGCAAGCGATCAATGAAACCCTATGGTGAAAATCAAACTCCGGTACGATACAAGTTGCAAGATCACCCAGCTAGCCTATGATGGGTTGTCACTAGATAGGCTTAACTGTCAACTTTCCCATGGCTGCGACCTTCTCAGCCCGAGCTATACTCAAGAGTACACGATCAATGAAACCCTATGGGGAAAATCAAACTCCGACATGGTACAAGTTGCAAGATCACCCAGCTAGCCTATGATGGGCTGTCACTAGATAGGCTTAACTGTCAACTTTCCCATGGCTGCGTCATTCTCAGCCCGATCTACACTCAAGAGTACACGATCAATGAAGCGCTAAGGGGAAAGTAGAAATCCTGCTTCATTCAAATTGCCGAGCAAGCGATCAATGAAACCCTATGGTGAAAATCAAACTCCGGCATGATACAAGTTGCAAGATCACCCAGCTAGCCTATGATGGGTTGTCACTAGATAGGCTTAACTGTCAACTTTCCCATGGCTGCGACCTTCTCAGCCCGAGCTATACTCAAGAGTACACGATCAATGAAACCCTATGGGGAAAATCAAACTCCGACATGGTACAAGTTGCAAGATCACCCAGCTAGCCTATGATGGGCTGTCACTAGATAGGCTTAACTGTCAACTTTCCCATGGCTGCGTCATTCTCAGCCCGAGCTACACTCAAGAGTACACGATCAATGAAGCGCTAAGGGGAAAGTAGAAATCCTGCTTCATTCAAATTGCCGAGCAAGCGATCAATGAAACCCTATGGTGAAAATCAAACTCCGGCATGATACAAGTTGCAAGATCACCCAGCTAGCCTATGATGGGTTGTCACTAGATAGGCTTAACTGTTAACTTTCACATGGCTGCGACCTTCTCAGCCCGAGCTACACTCAAGAGCACACGATCAATGAAACCCTATGGGGAAAATCAAACTCCGACATGGTACAAGTTGCAAGCTCACCCAGCTGGCCTATGATGGGCTGTCACTAGATAGGCTTAACTGTCAACTTTCCCATGGCTGCGTCATTCTCAGCCCGAGCTACACTCAAGAGTACACGATCAATGAAGCGCTAAGGGGAAAGTAGAAATCCTGCTTCATACAAGTTGCCGAGTAAGCGATCAATGAAACCCTATGGTGAAAATCAAACTCCGGCATGATACAAGTTGCAAGATCACCCAGCTAGCCTATGATGGGTTGTCACTAGATAGGCTTAACTGTCAACTTTCCCATGGCTGCGACCTTCTCAGCCCGAGCTATACTCAAGAGTACACGATCAATGAAACCCTATGGGGAAAATCAAACTCCGACATGGTACAAGTTGCAAGATCACCCAGCTAGCCTATGATGGGCTGTCACTAGATAGGCTTAACTGTCAACTTTCCCATGGCTGCGTCATTCTCAGCCCGAGCTACACTCAAGAGTACACGATCAATGAAGCGCTAAGGGGAAAGTAGAAATCCTGCTTCATACAAGTTGCCGAGTAAGCGATCAATGAAACCCTATGGTGAAAATCAAACTCCGGCATGATACAAGTTGCAAGATCACCCAGCTAGCCTATGATGGGTTGTCACTAGATAGGCTTAACTGTCAACTTTCCCATGGCTGCGACCTTCTCAGCCCGAGCTATACTCAAGAGTACACGATCAATGAAACCCTATGGGGAAAATCAAACTCCGACATGGTACAAGTTGCAAGATCACCCAGCTAGCCTATGATGGGCTGTCACTAGATAGGCTTAACTGTCAACTTTCCCATGGCTGCGTCATTCTCAGCCCGAGCTACACTCAAGAGTACACGATCAATGAAGCGCTAAGGGGAAAGTAGAAATCCTGCTTCATACAAGTTGCCGAGTAAGCGATCAATGAAACCCTATGGTGAAAATCAAACTCCGGCATGATACAAGTTGCAAGATCACCCAGCTAGCCCATGATGGGTTGTCACTAGATAAGCTTAACTGTCAACTTTCCCATGGCTGCGACCTTCTCAGCCCGAGCTATACTCAAGAGTACACGATCAATGAAACCCTATGGGGAAAATCAAACTCCGACATGGTACAAGTTGCAAGCTCACCCAGCTAGCCTATGATGGGCTGTCACTAGATAGGCTTAACTGTCAACTTTCCCATGGCTGCGTCATTCTCAGCCAGAGCTACACTCAAGAGTACACGATCAATGAAGCGCTAAGGGGAAAGTAGAAATCCTGCTTCATACAAGTTGCCGAGTAAGCGATCAATGAAACCCTATGGTGAAAATCAAACTCCGGCATGATACAAGTTGCAAGATCACCCAGCTAGCCTATGATGGGTTGTCACTAGATAGGCTTAACTGTCAACTTTCCCATGGCTGCGACCTTCTCAGCCCGAGCTATACTCAAGAGTACACGATCAATGAAACCCTATGGGGAAAATCAAACTCCGACATGGTACAAGTTGCAAGATCACCCAGCTAGCCTATGATGGGCTGTCACTAGATAGGCTTAACTGTCAACTTTCCCATGGCTGCGTCATTCTCAGCCCGAGCTACACTCAAGAGTACACGATCAATGAAGCGCTAAGGGGAAAGTAGAAATCCTGCTTCATACAAGTTGCCGAGTAAGCGATCAATGAAACCCTATGGTGAAAATCAAACTCCGGCATGATACAAGTTGCAAGATCACCCAGCTAGCCTATGATGGGTTGTCACTAGATAGGCTTAACTGTCAACTTTCCCATGGCTGCGACCTTCTCAGCCCGAGCTATACTCAAGAGTACACGATCAATGAAACCCTATGGGGAAAATCAAACTCCGACATGGTACAAGTTGCAAGATCACCCAGATAGCCTATGATGGGCTGTCACTAGATAGGCTTAACTGTCAACTTTCCCATGGTTGCGACATTCTCAGCCCGATCTACACTCAAGAGTACACGATCAATGAAGCGCTAAGGGGAAAGTAGAAATCCTTCTTCATTCAAGTTGCCGAGCAAGCGATCAATGAAACCCTATGGTGAAAATCAAACTCCGGCACGATACAAGTTGCAAGATCACCCAGCTAGCCTATGATGGGTTGTCACTAGATAGGCTTAACTGTCAACTTTCCCATGGCTGCGACCTTCTCAGCCCGAGCTATACTCAAGAGTACACGATCAATGAAACCCTATGGGGAAAATCAAACTCCGACATGGTACAAGTTGCAAGATCACCCAGCTAGCCTATGATGGGCTGTCACTAGATAGGCTTAACTGTCAACTTTCCCATGGCTGCGTCATTCTCAGCCCGATCTACACTCAAGAGTACACGATCAATGAAGCGCTAAGGGGAAAGTAGAAATCCTGCTTCATTCAAATTGCCGAGCAAGCGATCAATGAAACCCTATGGTGAAAATCAAACTCCGGCATGATACAAGTTGCAAGATCACCCAGCTAGCCTATGATGGGTTGTCACTAGATAGGCTTAACTGTCAACTTTCCCATGGCTGCGACCTTCTCAGCCCGAGCTATACTCAAGAGTACACGATCAATGAAACCCTATGGGGAAAATCAAACTCCGACATGGTACAAGTTGCAAGATCACCCAGCTAGCCTATGATGGGCGGTCACTAGATAGGCTTAACTGTCAACTTTCCCATGGCTGCGTCATTCTCAGCCCGAGCTACACTCAAGAGTACACGATCAATGAAGCGCTAAGGGGAAAGTAGAAATCCTACTTCATTCAAATTGCCGAGCAAGCGATCAATGAAACCCTATGGTGAAAATCAAACTCCGGCATGATACAAGTTGCAAGATCACCCAGCTAGCCTATGATGGGTTGTCACTAGATAGGCTTAACTGTTAACTTTCACATGGCTGCGACCTTCTCAGCCCGAGCTACACTCAAGAGCACAGGATCAATGAAACCCTATGGGGAAAATCAAACTCCGACATGGTACAAGTTGCAAGCTCACCCAGCTGGCCTATGATGGGCTGTCACTAGATAGGCTTAACTGTCAACTTTCCCATGGCTGCGTCATTCTCAGCCCGAGCTACACTCAAGAGTACACGATCAATGAAGCGCTAAGGGGAAAGTAGAAATCCTGCTTCATACAAGTTGCCGAGTAAGCGATCAATGAAACCCTATGTTGAAAATCAAACTCCGGCATGATACAAGTTGCAAGATCACCCAGCTAGCCTATGATGGGTTGTCACTAGATAGGCTTAACTGTCAACTTTCCCATGGCTGCGACCTTCTCAGCCCGAGCTATACTCAAGAGTACACGATCAATGAAACCCTATGGGGAAAATCAAACTCCGACATGGTACAAGTTGCAAGATCACCCAGCTAGCTTATGATGGGCTGTCACTAGATAGGCTTAACTGTCAACTTTCCCATGGCTGCGTCATTCTCAGCCCGAGCTACACTCAAGAGTACACGATCAATGAAGCGCTAAGGGTAAAGTAGAAATCCTGCTTCATACAAGTTGCCGAGTAAGCGATCAATGAAACCCTATGGTGAAAATCAAACTCCGGCATGATACAAGTTGCAAGATCACCCAGCTAGCCTATGATGGGTTGTCACTAGATAGGCTTAACTGTCAACTTTCCCATGGCTGCGACCTTCTCAGCCCGAGCTATACTCAAGAGTACACGATCAATGAAACCCTATGGGGAAAATCAAACTCCGACATGGTACAAGTTGCAAGATCACCCAGCTAGCCTATGATGGGCTGTCACTAGATAGGCTTAACTGTCAACTTTCCCATGGCTGCGTCATTCTCAGCCCGAGCTACACTCAAGAGTACACGATCAATGAAGCGCTAAGGGGAAAGTAGAAATCCTGCTTCATACAAGTTGCCGAGTAAGCGATCAATGAAACCCTATGGTGAAAATCAAACTCCGGCATGATACAAGTTGCAAGATCACCCAGCTAGCCTATGATGGGTTGTCACTAGATAGGCTTAACTGTCAACTTTCCCATGGCTGCGACCTTCTCAGCCCGAGCTATACTCAAGAGTACACGATCAATGAAACCCTATGGGGAAAATCAAACTCCGACATGGTACAAGTTGCAAGATCACCCAGCTAGCCTATGATGGGCTGTCACTAGATAGGCTTAACTGTCAACTTTCCCATGGCTGCGTCATTCTCAGCCCGATCTACACTCAAGAGTACACGATCAATGAAGCGCTAAGGGGAAAGTAGAAATCCTGCTTCATTCAAATTGCCGAGCAAGCGATCAATGAAACCCTATGGTGAAAATCAAACTCCGGCATGATACAAGTTGCAAGATCACCCAGCTAGCCTATGATGGGTTGTCACTAGATAGGCTTAACTGTCAACTTTCCCATGGCTGCGACCTTCTCAGCCCGAGCTATACTCAAGAGTACACGATCAATGAAACCCTATGGGGAAAATCAAACTCCGACATGGTACAAGTTGCAAGATCACCCAGCTAGCCTATGATGGGCTGTCACTAGATAGGCTTAACTGTCAACTTTCCCATGGCTGCGTCATTCTCAGCCCGAGCTACACTCAAGAGTACACGATCAATGAAGCGCTAAGGGGAAAGTAGAAATCCTGCTTCATTCAAATTGCCGAGCAAGCGATCAATGAAACCCTATGGTGAAAATCAAACTCCGGCATGATACAAGTTGCAAGATCACCCAGCTAGCCTATGATGGGTTGTCACTAGATAGGCTTAACTGTTAACTTTCACATGGCTGCGACCTTCTCAGCCCGAGCTACACTCAAGAGCACACGATCAATGAAACCCTATGGGGAAAATCAAACTCCGACATGGTACAAGTTGCAAGCTCACCCAGCTGGCCTATGATGGGCTGTCACTAGATAGGCTTAACTGTCAACTTTCCCATGGCTGCGTCATTCTCAGCCCGAGCTACACTCAAGAGTACACGATCAATGAAGCGCTAAGGGGAAAGTAGAAATCCTGCTTCATACAAGTTGCCGAGTAAGCGATCAATGAAACCCTATGGTGAAAATCAAACTCCGGCATGATACAAGTTGCAAGATCACCCAGCTAGCCTATGATGGGTTGTCACTAGATAGGCTTAACTGTCAACTTTCCCATGGCTGCGTCATTCTCAGCCCGAGCTACACTCAAGAGTACACGATCAATGAAGCGCTAAGGGGAAAGTAGAAATCCTGCTTCATACAAGTTGCCGAGTAAGCGATCAATGAAACCCTATGGTGAAAATCAAACTCCGGCATAATACAAGTTGCAAGATCACCCAGCTAGCCTATGATGGGTTGTCACTAGATAGGCTTAACTGTCAACTTTCCCATGGCTGCGACCTTCTCAGCCCGAGCTATACTCAAGAGTACACGATCAATGAAACCCTATGGGGAAAATCAAACTCCGACATGGTACAAGTTGCAAGATCACCCAGCTAGCCTATGATGGGCTGTCACTAGATAGGCTTAACTGTCAACTTTCCCATGGCTGCGTCATTCTCAGCCCGAGCTACACTCAAGAGTACACGATCAATGAAGCGCTAAGGGGAAAGTAGAAATCCTGCTTCATTCAAATTGCCGAGCAAGCGATCAATGAAACCCTATGGTGAAAATCAAACTCCGGCATGATACAAGTTGCAAGATCACCCAGCTAGCCTATGATGGGTTGTCACTAGATAGGCTTAACTGTTAACTTTCACATGGCTGCGACCTTCTCAGCCCGAGCTACACTCAAGAGCACACGATCAATGAAACCCTATGGGGAAAATCAAACTCCGACATGGTACAAGTTGCAAGCTCACCCAGCTGGCCTATGATGGGCTGTCACTAGATAGGCTTAACTGTCAACTTTCCCATGGCTGCGTCATTCTCAGCCCGAGCTACACTCAAGAGTACACGATCAATGAAGCGCTAAGGGGAAAGTAGAAATCCTGCTTCATACAAGTTGCCGAGTAAGCGATCAATGAAACCCTATGGTGAAAATCAAACTCCGGCATGATACAAGTTGCAAGATCACCCAGCTAGCCTATGATGGGTTGTCACTAGATAGGCTTAACTGTCAACTTTCCCATGGCTGCGACCTTCTCAGCCCGAGCTATACTCAAGAGTACACGATCAATGAAACCCTATGGGGAAAATCAAACTCCGACATGGTACAAGTTGCAAGATCACCCAGCTAGCCTATGATGGGCTGTCACTAGATAGGCTTAACTGTCAACTTTCCCATGGCTGCGTCATTCTCAGCCCGAGCTACACTCAAGAGTACACGATCAATGAAGCGCTAAGGGGAAAGTAGAAATCCTGCTTCATACAAGTTGCCGAGTAAGCGATCAATGAAACCCTATGGTGAAAATCAAACTCCGGCATGATACAAGTTGCAAGATCACCCAGCTAGCCTATGATGGGTTGTCACTAGATAGGCTTAACTGTCAACTTTCCCATGGCTGCGACCTTCTCAGCCCGAGCTATACTCAAGAGTACACGATCAATGAAACCCTATGGGGAAAATCAAACTCCGACATGGTACAAGTTGCAAGATCACCCAGCTAGCCTATGATGGGCTGTCACTAGATAGGCTTAACTGTCAACTTTCCCATGGCTGCGTCATTCTCAGCCCGAGCTACACTCAAGAGTACACGATCAATGAAGCGCTAAGGGGAAAGTAGAAATCCTGCTTCATACAAGTTGCCGAGTAAGCGATCAATGAAACCCTATGGTGAAAATCAAACTCCGGCATGATACAAGTTGCAAGATCACCCAGCTAGCCCATGATGGGTTGTCACTAGATAAGCTTAACTGTCAACTTTCCCATGGCTGCGACCTTCTCAGCCCGAGCTATACTCAAGAGTACACGATCAATGAAACCCTATGGGGAAAATCAAACTCCGACATGGTACAAGTTGCAAGCTCACCCAGCTAGCCTATGATGGGCTGTCACTAGATAGGCTTAACTGTCAACTTTCCCATGGCTGCGTCATTCTCAGCCAGAGCTACACTCAAGAGTACACGATCAATGAAGCGCTAAGGGGAAAGTAGAAATCCTGCTTCATACAAGTTGCTGAGTAAGCGATCAATGAAACCCTATGGTGAAAATCAAACTCCGGCATGATACAAGTTGCAAGATCACCCAGCTAGCCTATGATGGGTTGTCACTAGATAGGCTTAACTGTCAACTTTCCCATGGCTGCGACCTTCTCAGCCCGAGCTATACTCAAGAGTACACGATCAATGAAACCCTATGGGGAAAATCAAACTCCGACATGGTACAAGTTGCAAGATCACCCAGCTAGCCTATGATGGGCTGTCACTAGATAGGCTTAACTGTCAACTTTCCCATGGCTGCGTCATTCTCAGCCCGAGCTACACTCAAGAGTACACGATCAATGAAGCGCTAAGGGGAAAGTAGAAATCCTGCTTCATACAAGTTGCCGAGTAAGCGATCAATGAAACCCTATGGTGAAAATCAAACTCCGGCATGATACAAGTTGCAAGATCACCCAGCTAGCCCATGATGGGTTGTCACTAGATAAGCTTAACTGTCAACTTTCCCATGGCTGCGACCTTCTCAGCCCGAGCTATACTCAAGAGTACACGATCAATGAAACCCTATGGGGAAAATCAAACTCCGACATGGTACAAGTTGCAAGCTCACCCAGCTAGCCTATGATGGGCTGTCACTAGATAGGTTTAACTGTCAACTTTCCCATGGCTGCGTCATTCTCAGCCAGAGCTACACTCAAGAGTACACGATCAATGAAGCGCTAAGGGGAAAGTAGAAATCCTGCTTCATACAAGTTGCCGAGTAAGCGATCAATGAAACCCTATGGTGAAAATCAAACTCCGGCATGATACAAGTTGCAAGATCACCCAGCTAGCCTATGATGGGTTGTCACTAGATAGGCTTAACTGTCAACTTTCCCATGGCTGCGACCTTCTCAGCCCGAGCTATACTCAAGAGTACACGATCAATGAAACCCTATGGGGAAAATCAAACTCCGACATGGTACAAGTTGCAAGATCACCCAGCTAGCCTATGATGGGCTGTCACTAGATAGGCTTAACTGTCAACTTTCCCATGGCTGCGTCATTCTCAGCCCGAGCTACACTCAAGAGTACACGATCAATGAAGCGCTAAGGGGAAAGTAGAAATCCTGCTTCATACAAGTTGCCGAGTAAGCGATCAATGAAACCCTATGGTGAAAATCAAACTCCGGCATGATACAAGTTGCAAGATCACCCAGCTAGCCTATGATGGGTTGTCACTAGATAGGCTTAACTGTCAACTTTCCCATGGCTGCGACCTTCTCAGCCCGAGCTATACTCAAGAGTACACGATCAATGAAACCCTATGGGGAAAATCAAACTCCGACATGGTACAAGTTGCAAGATCACCCAGCTAGCCTATGATGGGCTGTCACTAGATAGGCTTAACTGTCAACTTTCCCATGGCTGCGTCATTCTCAGCCCGAGCTACACTCAAGAGTACACGATCAATGAAGCGCTAAGGGGAAAGTAGAAATCCTGCTTCATACAAGTTGCCGAGTAAGCGATCAATGAAACCCTATGGTGAAAATCAAACTCCGGCATGATACAAGTTGCAAGATCACCCAGCTAGCCCATGATGGGTTGTCACTAGATAAGCTTAACTGTCAACTTTCCCATGGCTGCGACCTTCTCAGCCCGAGCTATACTCAAGAGTACACGATCAATGAAACCCTATGGGGAAAATCAAACTCCGACATGGTACAAGTTGCAAGCTCACCCAGCTAGCCTATGATGGGCTGTCACTAGATAGGCTTAACTGTCAACTTTCCCATGGCTGCGTCATTCTCAGCCAGAGCTACACTCAAGAGTACACGATCAATGAAGCGCTAAGGGGAAAGTAGAAATCCTGCTTCATACAAGTTGCCGAGTAAGCGATCAATGAAACCCTATGGTGAAAATCAAACTCCGGCATGATACAAGTTGCAAGATCACCCAGCTAGCCTATGATGGGTTGTCACTAGATAGGCTTAACTGTCAACTTTCCCATGGCTGCGACCTTCTCAGCCCGAGCTATACTCAAGAGTACACGATCAATGAAACCCTATGGGGAAAATCAAACTCCGACATGGTACAAGTTGCAAGATCACCCAGCTAGCCTATGATGGGCTGTCACTAGATAGGCTTAACTGTCAACTTTCCCATGGCTGCGTCATTCTCAGCCCGAGCTACACTCAAGAGTACACGATCAATGAAGCGCTAAGGGGAAAGTAGAAATCCTGCTTCATACAAGTTGCCGAGTAAGCGATCAATGAAACCCTATGGTGAAAATCAAACTCCGGCATGATACAAGTTGCAAGATCACCCAGCTAGCCTATGATGGGTTGTCACTAGATAGGCTTAACTGTCAACTTTCCCATGGCTGCGACCTTCTCAGCCCGAGCTATACTCAAGAGTACACGATCAATGAAACCCTATGGGGAAAATCAAACTCCGACATGGTACAAGTTGCAAGATCACCCAGATAGCCTATGATGGGCTGTCACTAGATAGGCTTAACTGTCAACTTTCCCATGGTTGCGACATTCTCAGCCCGATCTACACTCAAGAGTACACGATCAATGAAGCGCTAAGGGGAAAGTAGAAATCCTTCTTCATTCAAGTTGCCGAGCAAGCGATCAATGAAACCCTATGGTGAAAATCAAACTCCGGCACGATACAAGTTGCAAGATCACCCAGCTAGCCTATGATGGGTTGTCACTAGATAGGCTTAACTGTCAACTTTCCCATGGCTGCGACCTTCTCAGCCCGAGCTATACTCAAGAGTACACGATCAATGAAACCCTATGGGGAAAATCAAACTCCGACATGGTACAAGTTGCAAGATCACCCAGCTAGCCTATGATGGGCTGTCACTAGATAGGCTTAACTGTCAACTTTCCCATGGCTGCGTCATTCTCAGCCCGATCTACACTCAAGAGTACACGATCAATGAAGCGCTAAGGGGAAAGTAGAAATCCTGCTTCATTCAAATTGCCGAGCAAGCGATCAATGAAACCCTATGGTGAAAATCAAACTCCGGCATGATACAAGTTGCAAGATCACCCAGCTAGCCTATGATGGGTTGTCACTAGATAGGCTTAACTGTCAACTTTCCCATGGCTGCGACCTTCTCAGCCCGAGCTATACTCAAGAGTACACGATCAATGAAACCCTATGGGGAAAATCAAACTCCGACATGGTACAAGTTGCAAGATCACCCAGCTAGCCTATGATGGGCGGTCACTAGATAGGCTTAACTGTCAACTTTCCCATGGCTGCGTCATTCTCAGCCCGAGCTACACTCAAGAGTACACGATCAATGAAGCGCTAAGGGGAAAGTAGAAATCCTACTTCATTCAAATTGCCGAGCAAGCGATCAATGAAACCCTATGGTGAAAATCAAACTCCGGCATGATACAAGTTGCAAGATCACCCAGCTAGCCTATGATGGGTTGTCACTAGATAGGCTTAACTGTTAACTTTCACATGGCTGCGACCTTCTCAGCCCGAGCTACACTCAAGAGCACACGATCAATGAAACCCTATGGGGAAAATCAAACTCCGACATGGTACAAGTTGCAAGCTCACCCAGCTGGCCTATGATGGGCTGTCACTAGATAGGCTTAACTGTCAACTTTCCCATGGCTGCGTCATTCTCAGCCCGAGCTACACTCAAGAGTACACGATCAATGAAGCGCTAAGGGGAAAGTAGAAATCCTGCTTCATACAAGTTGCCGAGTAAGCGATCAATGAAACCCTATGTTGAAAATCAAACTCCGGCATGATACAAGTTGCAAGATCACCCAGCTAGCCTATGATGGGTTGTCACTAGATAGGCTTAACTGTCAACTTTCCCATGGCTGCGACCTTCTCAGCCCGAGCTATACTCAAGAGTACACGATCAATGAAACCCTATGGGGAAAATCAAACTCCGACATGGTACAAGTTGCAAGATCACCCAGCTAGCTTATGATGGGCTGTCACTAGATAGGCTTAACTGTCAACTTTCCCATGGCTGCGTCATTCTCAGCCCGAGCTACACTCAAGAGTACACGATCAATGAAGCGCTAAGGGTAAAGTAGAAATCCTGCTTCATACAAGTTGCCGAGTAAGCGATCAATGAAACCCTATGGTGAAAATCAAACTCCGGCATGATACAAGTTGCAAGATCACCCAGCTAGCCTATGATGGGTTGTCACTAGATAGGCTTAACTGTCAACTTTCCCATGGCTGCGACCTTCTCAGCCCGAGCTATACTCAAGAGTACACGATCAATGAAACCCTATGGGGAAAATCAAACTCCGACATGGTACAAGTTGCAAGATCACCCAGCTAGCCTATGATGGGCTGTCACTAGATAGGCTTAACTGTCAACTTTCCCATGGCTGCGTCATTCTCAGCCCGAGCTACACTCAAGAGTACACGATCAATGAAGCGCTAAGGGGAAAGTAGAAATCCTGCTTCATACAAGTTGCCGAGTAAGCGATCAATGAAACCCTATGGTGAAAATCAAACTCCGGCATGATACAAGTTGCAAGATCACCCAGCTAGCCTATGATGGGTTGTCACTAGATAGGCTTAACTGTCAACTTTCCCATGGCTGCGACCTTCTCAGCCCGAGCTATACTCAAGAGTACACGATCAATGAAACCCTATGGGGAAAATCAAACTCCGACATGGTACAAGTTGCAAGATCACCCAGCTAGCCTATGATGGGCTGTCACTAGATAGGCTTAACTGTCAACTTTCCCATGGCTGCGTCATTCTCAGCCCGAGCTACACTCAAGAGTACACGATCAATGAAGCGCTAAGGGGAAAGTAGAAATCCTGCTTCATACAAGTTGCCGAGTAAGCGATCAATGAAACCCTATGGTGAAAATCAAACTCCGGCATGATACAAGTTGCAAGATCACCCAGCTAGCCTATGATGGGTTGTCACTAGATAGGCTTAACTGTCAACTTTCCCATGGCTGCGACCTTCTCAGCCCGAGCTATACTCAAGAGTACACGATCAATGAAACCCTATGGGGAAAATCAAACTCCGACATGGTACAAGTTGCAAGATCACCCAGCTAGCCTATGATGGGCTGTCACTAGATAGGCTTAACTGTCAACTTTCCCATGGTTGCGACATTCTCAGCCCGATCTACACTCAAGAGTACACGATCAATGAAGCGCTAAGGGGAAAGTAGAAATCCTGCTTCATTCAAGTTGCCGAGCAAGCGATCAATGAAACCCTATGGTGAAAATCAAACTCCGGTACGATACAAGTTGCAAGATCACCCAGCTAGCCTATGATGGGTTGTCACTAGATAGGCTTAACTGTCAACTTTCCCATGGCTGCGACCTTCTCAGCCCGAGCTATACTCAAGAGTACACGATCAATGAAACCCTATGGGGAAAATCAAACTCCGACATGGTACAAGTTGCAAGATCACCCAGCTAGCCTATGATGGGCTGTCACTAGATAGGCTTAACTGTCAACTTTCCCATGGCTGCGTCATTCTCAGCCCGATCTACACTCAAGAGTACACGATCAATGAAGCGCTAAGGGGAAAGTAGAAATCCTGCTTCATTCAAATTGCCGAGCAAGCGATCAATGAAACCCTATGGTGAAAATCAAACTCCGGCATGATACAAGTTGCAAGATCACCCAGCTAGCCTATGATGGGTTGTCACTAGATAGGCTTAACTGTCAACTTTCCCATGGCTGCGACCTTCTCAGCCCGAGCTATACTCAAGAGTACACGATCAATGAAACCCTATGGGGAAAATCAAACTCCGACATGGTACAAGTTGCAAGATCACCCAGCTAGCCTATGATGGGCTGTCACTAGATAGGCTTAACTGTCAACTTTCCCATGGCTGCGTCATTCTCAGCCCGAGCTACACTCAAGAGTACACGATCAATGAAGCGCTAAGGGGAAAGTAGAAATCCTGCTTCATTCAAATTGCCGAGCAAGCGATCAATGAAACCCTATGGTGAAAATCAAACTCCGGCATGATACAAGTTGCAAGATCACCCAGCTAGCCTATGATGGGTTGTCACTAGATAGGCTTAACTGTTAACTTTCACATGGCTGCGACCTTCTCAGCCCGAGCTACACTCAAGAGCACACGATCAATGAAACCCTATGGGGAAAATCAAACTCCGACATGGTACAAGTTGCAAGCTCACCCAGCTGGCCTATGATGGGCTGTCACTAGATAGGCTTAACTGTCAACTTTCCCATGGCTGCGTCATTCTCAGCCCGAGCTACACTCAAGAGTACACGATCAATGAAGCGCTAAGGGGAAAGTAGAAATCCTGCTTCATACAAGTTGCCGAGTAAGCGATCAATGAAACCCTATGGTGAAAATCAAACTCCGGCATGATACAAGTTGCAAGATCACCCAGCTAGCCTATGATGGGTTGTCACTAGATAGGCTTAACTGTCAACTTTCCCATGGCTGCGACCTTCTCAGCCCGAGCTATACTCAAGAGTACACGATCAATGAAACCCTATGGGGAAAATCAAACTCCGACATGGTACAAGTTGCAAGATCACCCAGCTAGCCTATGATGGGCTGTCACTAGATAGGCTTAACTGTCAACTTTCCCATGGCTGCGTCATTCTCAGCCCGAGCTACACTCAAGAGTACACGATCAATGAAGCGCTAAGGGGAAAGTAGAAATCCTGCTTCATACAAGTTGCCGAGTAAGCGATCAATGAAACCCTATGGTGAAAATCAAACTCCGGCATGATACAAGTTGCAAGATCACCCAGCTAGCCTATGATGGGTTGTCACTAGATAGGCTTAACTGTCAACTTTCCCATGGCTGCGACCTTCTCAGCCCGAGCTATACTCAAGAGTACACGATCAATGAAACCCTATGGGGAAAATCAAACTCCGACATGGTACAAGTTGCAAGATCACCCAGCTAGCCTATGATGGGCTGTCACTAGATAGGCTTAACTGTCAACTTTCCCATGGCTGCGTCATTCTCAGCCCGAGCTACACTCAAGAGTACACGATCAATGAAGCGCTAAGGGGAAAGTAGAAATCCTGCTTCATACAAGTTGCCGAGTAAGCGATCAATGAAACCCTATGGTGAAAATCAAACTCCGGCATGATACAAGTTGCAAGATCACCCAGCTAGCCCATGATGGGTTGTCACTAGATAAGCTTAACTGTCAACTTTCCCATGGCTGCGACCTTCTCAGCCCGAGCTATACTCAAGAGTACACGATCAATGAAACCCTATGGGGAAAATCAAACTCCGACATGGTACAAGTTGCAAGCTCACCCAGCTAGCCTATGATGGGCTGTCACTAGATAGGCTTAACTGTCAACTTTCCCATGGCTGCGTCATTCTCAGCCAGAGCTACACTCAAGAGTACACGATCAATGAAGCGCTAAGGGGAAAGTAGAAATCCTGCTTCATACAAGTTGCCGAGTAAGCGATCAATGAAACCCTATGGTGAAAATCAAACTCCGGCATGATACAAGTTGCAAGATCACCCAGCTAGCCTATGATGGGTTGTCACTAGATAGGCTTAACTGTCAACTTTCCCATGGCTGCGACCTTCTCAGCCCGAGCTATACTCAAGAGTACACGATCAATGAAACCCTATGGGGAAAATCAAACTCCGACATGGTACAAGTTGCAAGATCACCCAGCTAGCCTATGATGGGCTGTCACTAGATAGGCTTAACTGTCAACTTTCCCATGGCTGCGTCATTCTCAGCCCGAGCTACACTCAAGAGTACACGATCAATGAAGCGCTAAGGGGAAAGTAGAAATCCTGCTTCATACAAGTTGCCGAGTAAGCGATCAATGAAACCCTATGGTGAAAATCAAACTCCGGCATGATACAAGTTGCAAGATCACCCAGCTAGCCTATGATGGGTTGTCACTAGATAGGCTTAACTGTCAACTTTCCCATGGCTGCGACCTTCTCAGCCCGAGCTATACTCAAGAGTACACGATCAATGAAACCCTATGGGGAAAATCAAACTCCGACATGGTACAAGTTGCAAGATCACCCAGATAGCCTATGATGGGCTGTCACTAGATAGGCTTAACTGTCAACTTTCCCATGGTTGCGACATTCTCAGCCCGATCTACACTCAAGAGTACACGATCAATGAAGCGCTAAGGGGAAAGTAGAAATCCTGCTTCATTCAAGTTGCCGAGCAAGCGATCAATGAAACCCTATGGTGAAAATCAAACTCCGGCACGATACAAGTTGCAAGATCACCCAGCTAGCCTATGATGGGTTGTCACTAGATAGGCTTAACTGTCAACTTTCCCATGGCTGCGACCTTCTCAGCCCGAGCTACACTCAAGAGTACACGATCAATGAAGCGCTAAGGGGAAAGTAGAAATCCTGCTTCATACAAGTTGCCGAGTAAGCGATCAATGAAACCCTATGGTGAAAATCAAACTCCGGCATGATACAAGTTGCAAGATCACCCAGCTAGCCTATGATGGGTTGTCACTAGATAGGCTTAACTGTCAACTTTCCCATGGCTGCGACCTTCTCAGCCCGAGCTATACTCAAGAGTACACGATCAATGAAACCCTATGGGGAAAATCAAACTCCGACATGGTACAAGTTGCAAGATCACCCAGCTAGCCTATGATGGGCTGTCACTAGATAGGCTTAACTGTCAACTTTCCCATGGCTGCGTCATTCTCAGCCCGATCTACACTCAAGAGTACACGATCAATGAAGCGCTAAGGGGAAAGTAGAAATCCTGCTTCATTCAAATTGCCGAGCAAGCGATCAATGAAACCCTATGGTGAAAATCAAACTCCGGCATGATACAAGTTGCAAGATCACCCAGCTAGCCTATGATGGGTTGTCACTAGATAGGCTTAACTGTCAACTTTCCCATGGCTGCGACCTTCTCAGCCCGAGCTATACTCAAGAGTGCACGATCAATGAAACCCTATGGGGAAAATCAAACTCCGACATGGTACAAGTTGCAAGATCACCCAGCTAGCCTATGATGGGCTGTCACTAGATAGGCTTAACTGTCAACTTTCCCATGGCTGCGTCATTCTCAGCCCGAGCTACACTCAAGAGTACACGATCAATGAAGCGCTAAGGGGAAAGTAGAAATCCTGTTTCATTCAAATTGCCGAGCAAGCGATCAATGAAACCCTATGGTGAAAATCAAACTCCGGCATGATACAAGTTGCAAGATCACCCAGCTAGCCTATGATGGGTTGTCACTAGATAGGCTTAACTGTTAACTTTCACATGGCTGCGACCTTCTCAGCCCGAGCTACACTCAAGAGCACACGATCAATGAAACCCTATGGGGAAAATCAAACTCCGACATGGTACAAGTTGCAAGCTCACCCAGCTGGCCTATGATGGGCTGTCACTAGATAGGCTTAACTGTCAACTTTCCCATGGCTGCGTCATTCTCAGCCCGAGCTACACTCAAGAGTACACGATCAATGAAGCGCTAAGGGGAAAGTAGAAATCCTGCTTCATACAAGTTGCCGAGTAAGCGATCAATGAAACCCTATGTTGAAAATCAAACTCCGGCATGATACAAGTTGCAAGATCACCCAGCTAGCCTATGATGGGTTGTCACTAGATAGGCTTAACTGTCAACTTTCCCATGGCTGCGACCTTCTCAGCCCGAGCTATACTCAAGAGTACACGATCAATGAAACCCTATGGGGAAAATCAAACTCCGACATGGTACAAGTTGCAAGATCACCCAGCTAGCCTATGATGGGCTGTCACTAGATAGGCTTAACTGTCAACTTTCCCATGGCTGCGTCATTCTCAGCCCGAGCTACACTCAAGAGTACACGATCAATGAAGCGCTAAGGGGAAAGTAGAAATCCTGCTTCATACAAGTTGCCGAGTAAGCGATCAATGAAACCCTATGGTGAAAATCAAACTCCGGCATGATACAAGTTGCAAGATCACCCAGCTAGCCTATGATGGGTTGTCACTAGATAGGCTTAACTGTCAACTTTCCCATGGCTGCGACCTTCTCAGCCCGAGCTATACTCAAGAGTACACGATCAATGAAGCGCTGAGGGGAAAGTAGAAATCCTGCTTCATACAAGTTGCCGAGTAAGCGATCAATGAAACCCTATGGTGAAAATCAAACTCCGGCATGATACAAGTTTCAAGATCACCCAGCTAGCCTATGATGGGTTGTCACTAGATAGGCTTAACTGTCAACTTTCCCATGGCTGCGACCTTCTCAGCCCGAGCTATACTCAAGAGTACACGATCAATGAAACCCTATGGTGAAAATCAAACTCCGGCATGATACAAGTTGCAAGATCACCCAGCTAGCCTATGATGGGTTGTCACTAGATAGGCTTAACTGTCAACTTTCCCATGGCTGCGACCTTCTCAGCCCGAGCTATACTCAAGAGTACACGATCAATGAAACCCTATGGGGAAAATCAAACTCCGACATGGTACAAGTTGCAAGATCACCCAGCTAGCCTATGATGGGCTGTCACTAGATAGGCTTAACTGTCAACTTTCCCATGGCTGCGTCATTCTCAGCCCGAGCTACACTCAAGAGTACACGATCAATGAAGCGCTAAGGGGAAAGTAGAAATCCTGCTTCATACAAGTTGCCGAGTAAGCGATCAATGAAACCCTATGGTGAAAATCAAACTCCGGCATGATACAAGTTGCAAGATCACCCAGCTAGCCTATGATGGGTTGTCACTAGATAGGCTTAACTGTCAACTTTCCCATGGCTGCGACCTTCTCAGCCCGAGCTATACTCAAGAGTACACGATCAATGAAGCGCTGAGGGGAAAGTAGAAATCCTGCTTCATACAAGTTGCCGAGTAAGCGATCAATAACACCCTATGGTGAAAATCAAACTCCGGCATGATACAAGTTGCAAGATCACCCAGCTAGCCTATGATGGGTTGTCACTAGATAGGCTTAACTGTCAACTTTCCCATGGCTGCGACCTTCTCAGCCCGAGCTATACTCAAGAGTACACGATCAATGAAACCCTATGGGGAAAATCAAACTCCGACATGGTACAAGTTGCAAGATCACCCAGCTAGCCTATGATGGGCTGTCACTAGATAGGCTTAACTGTCAACTTTCCCATGGCTGCGTCATTCTCAGCCCGAGCTACACTCAAGAGTACACGATCAATGAAGCGCTAAGGGGAAAGTAGAAATCCTGCTTCATACAAGTTGCCGAGTAAGCGATCAATGAAACCCTATGGTGAAAATCAAACTCCGGCATGATACAAGTTGCAAGATCACCCAGCTAGCCCATGATGGGTTGTCACTAGATAAGCTTAACTGTCAACTTTCCCATGGCTGCGACCTTCTCAGCCCGAGCTATACTCAAGAGTACACGATCAATGAAACCCTATGGGGAAAATCAAACTCCGACATGGTACAAGTTGCAAGATCACCCAGCTAGCCTATGATGGGCTGTCACTAGATAGGCTTAACTGTCAACTTTCCCATGGCTGCGTCATTCTCAGCCCGAGCTACACTCAAGAGTACACGATCAATGAAGCGCTAAGGGGAAAGTAGAAATCCTGCTTCATACAAGTTGCCGAGTAAGCGATCAATGAAACCCTATGGTGAAAATCAAACTCCGGCATGATACAAGTTGCAAGATCACCCAGCTAGCCTATGATGGGTTGTCACTAGATAGGCTTAACTGTCAACTTTCCCATGGCTGCGACCTTCTCAGCCCGAGCTATACTCAAGAGTACACGATCAATGAAACCCTATGGGGAAAATCAAACTCCGACATGGTACAAGTTGCAAGATCACCCAGCTAGCCTATGATGGGCTGTCACTAGATAGGCTTAACTGTCAACTTTCCCATGGCTGCGTCATTCTCAGCCCGAGCTACACTCAAGAGTACACGATCAATGAAGCGCTAAGGGGAAAGTAGAAATCCTGCTTCATACAAGTTGCCGAGTAAGCGATCAATGAAACCCTATGGTGAAAATCAAACTCCGGCATGATACAAGTTGCAAGATCACCCAGCTAGCCCATGATGGGTTGTCACTAGATAAGCTTAACTGTCAACTTTCCCATGGCTGCGACCTTCTCAGCCCGAGCTATACTCAAGAGTACACGATCAATGAAACCCTATGGGGAAAATCAAACTCCGACATGGTACAAGTTGCAAGCTCACCCAGCTAGCCTATGATGGGCTGTCACTAGATAGGCTTAACTGTCAACTTTCCCATGGCTGCGTCATTCTCAGCCAGAGCTACACTCAAGAGTACACGATCAATGAAGCGCTAAGGGGAAAGTAGAAATCCTGCTTCATACAAGTTGCCGAGTAAGCGATCAATGAAACCCTATGGTGAAAATCAAACTCCGGCATGATACAAGTTGCAAGATCACCCAGCTAGCCTATGATGGGTTGTCACTAGATAGGCTTAACTGTCAACTTTCCCATGGCTGCGACCTTCTCAGCCCGAGCTATACTCAAGAGTACACGATCAATGAAACCCTATGGGGAAAATCAAACTCCGACATGGTACAAGTTGCAAGATCACCCAGCTAGCCTATGATGGGCTGTCACTAGATAGGCTTAACTGTCAACTTTCCCATGGCTGCGTCATTCTCAGCCCGAGCTACACTCAAGAGTACACGATCAATGAAGCGCTAAGGGGAAAGTAGAAATCCTGCTTCATACAAGTTGCCGAGTAAGCGATCAATGAAACCCTATGGTGAAAATCAAACTCCGGCATGATACAAGTTGCAAGATCACCCAGCTAGCCTATGATGGGTTGTCACTAGATAGGCTTAACTGTCAACTTTCCCATGGCTGCGACCTTCTCAGCCCGAGCTATACTCAAGAGTACACGATCAATGAAACCCTATGGGGAAAATCAAACTCCGACATGGTACAAGTTGCAAGATCACCCAGATAGCCTATGATGGGCTGTCACTAGATAGGCTTAACTGTCAACTTTCCCATGGTTGCGACATTCTCAGCCCGATCTACACTCAAGAGTACACGATCAATGAAGCGCTAAGGGGAAAGTAGAAATCCTTCTTCATTCAAGTTGCCGAGCAAGCGATCAATGAAACCCTATGGTGAAAATCAAACTCCGGCACGATACAAGTTGCAAGATCACCCAGCTAGCCTATGATGGGTTGTCACTAGATAGGCTTAACTGTCAACTTTCCCATGGCTGCGACCTTCTCAGCCCGAGCTATACTCAAGAGTACACGATCAATGAAACCCTATGGGGAAAATCAAACTCCGACATGGTACAAGTTGCAAGATCACCCAGCTAGCCTATGATGGGCTGTCACTAGATAGGCTTAACTGTCAACTTTCCCATGGCTGCGTCATTCTCAGCCCGATCTACACTCAAGAGTACACGATCAATGAAGCGCTAAGGGGAAAGTAGAAATCCTGCTTCATTCAAATTGCCGAGCAAGCGATCAATGAAACCCTATGGTGAAAATCAAACTCCGGCATGATACAAGTTGCAAGATCACCCAGCTAGCCTATGATGGGTTGTCACTAGATAGGCTTAACTGTCAACTTTCCCATGGCTGCGACCTTCTCAGCCCGAGCTATACTCAAGAGTACACGATCAATGAAACCCTATGGGGAAAATCAAACTCCGACATGGTACAAGTTGCAAGATCACCCAGCTAGCCTATGATGGGCGGTCACTAGATAGGCTTAACTGTCAACTTTCCCATGGCTGCGTCATTCTCAGCCCGAGCTACACTCAAGAGTACACGATCAATGAAGCGCTAAGGGGAAAGTAGAAATCCTACTTCATTCAAATTGCCGAGCAAGCGATCAATGAAACCCTATGGTGAAAATCAAACTCCGGCATGATACAAGTTGCAAGATCACCCAGCTAGCCTATGATGGGTTGTCACTAGATAGGCTTAACTGTTAACTTTCACATGGCTGCGACCTTCTCAGCCCGAGCTACACTCAAGAGCACACGATCAATGAAACCCTATGGGGAAAATCAAACTCCGACATGGTACAAGTTGCAAGCTCACCCAGCTGGCCTATGATGGGCTGTCACTAGATAGGCTTAACTGTCAACTTTCCCATGGCTGCGTCATTCTCAGCCCGAGCTACACTCAAGAGTACACGATCAATGAAGCGCTAAGGGGAAAGTAGAAATCCTGCTTCATACAAGTTGCCGAGTAAGCGATCAATGAAACCCTATGTTGAAAATCAAACTCCGGCATGATACAAGTTGCAAGATCACCCAGCTAGCCTATGATGGGTTGTCACTAGATAGGCTTAACTGTCAACTTTCCCATGGCTGCGACCTTCTCAGCCCGAGCTATACTCAAGAGTACACGATCAATGAAACCCTATGGGGAAAATCAAACTCCGACATGGTACAAGTTGCAAGATCACCCAGCTAGCCTATGATGGGCTGTCACTAGATAGGCTTAACTGTCAACTTTCCCATGGCTGCGTCATTCTCAGCCCGAGCTACACTCAAGAGTACACGATCAATGAAGCGCTAAGGGTAAAGTAGAAATCCTGCTTCATACAAGTTGCCGAGTAAGCGATCAATGAAACCCTATGGTGAAAATCAAACTCCGGCATGATACAAGTTGCAAGATCACCCAGCTAGCCTATGATGGGTTGTCACTAGATAGGCTTAACTGTCAACTTTCCCATGGCTGCGACCTTCTCAGCCCGAGCTATACTCAAGAGTACACGATCAATGAAACCCTATGGAGAAAATCAAACTCCGACATGGTACAAGTTGCAAGATCACCCAGCTAGCCTATGATGGGCTGTCACTAGATAGGCTTAACTGTCAACTTTCCCATGGCTGCGTCATTCTCAGCCCGAGCTACACTCAAGAGTACACGATCAATGAAGCGCTAAGGGGAAAGTAGAAATCCTGCTTCATACAAGTTGCCGAGTAAGCGATCAATGAAACCCTATGGTGAAAATCAAACTCCGGCATGATACAAGTTGCAAGATCACCCAGCTAGCCTATGATGGGTTGTCACTAGATAGGCTTAACTGTCAACTTTCCCATGGCTGCGACCTTCTCAGCCCGAGCTATACTCAAGAGTACACGATCAATGAAACCCTATGGGGAAAATCAAACTCCGACATGGTACAAGTTGCAAGATCACCCAGCTAGCCTATGATGGGCTGTCACTAGATAGGCTTAACTGTCAACTTTCCCATGGCTGCGTCATTCTCAGCCCGAGCTACACTCAAGAGTACACGATCAATGAAGCGCTAAGGGGAAAGTAGAAATCCTGCTTCATACAAGTTGCCGAGTAAGCGATCAATGAAACCCTATGGTGAAAATCAAACTCCGGCATGATACAAGTTGCAAGATCACCCAGCTAGCCTATGATGGGTTGTCACTAGATAGGCTTAACTGTCAACTTTCCCATGGCTGCGACCTTCTCAGCCCGAGCTATACTCAAGAGTACACGATCAATGAAACCCTATGGGGAAAATCAAACTCCGACATGGTACAAGTTGCAAGATCACCCAGCTAGCCTATGATGGGCTGTCACTAGATAGGCTTAACTGTCAACTTTCCCATGGTTGCGACATTCTCAGCCCGATCTACACTCAAGAGTACACGATCAATGAAGCGCTAAGGGGAAAGTAG
This sequence comes from Leptodactylus fuscus, assembly GCF_031893055.1. Taxonomy (NCBI): domain Eukaryota; kingdom Metazoa; phylum Chordata; class Amphibia; order Anura; family Leptodactylidae; genus Leptodactylus; species Leptodactylus fuscus. The sequence continues at coordinate 141,554 of NW_027440289.1, forward strand.
AAATCCTGCTTCATTCAAGTTGCCGAGCAAGCGATCAATGAAACCCTATGGTGAAAATCAAACTCCGGTACGATACAAGTTGCAAGATCACCCAGCTAGCCTATGATGGGTTGTCACTAGATAGGCTTAACTGTCAACTTTCCCATGGCTGCGACCTTCTCAGCCCGAGCTATACTCAAGAGTACACGATCAATGAAACCCTATGGGGAAAATCAAACTCCGACATGGTACAAGTTGCAAGATCACCCAGCTAGCCTATGATGGGCTGTCACTAGATAGGCTTAACTGTCAACTTTCCCATGGCTGCGTCATTCTCAGCCCGATCTACACTCAAGAGTACACGATCAATGAAGCGCTAAGGGGAAAGTAGAAATCCTGCTTCATTCAAATTGCCGAGCAAGCGATCAATGAAACCCTATGGTGAAAATCAAACTCCGGCATGATACAAGTTGCAAGATCACCCAGCTAGCCTATGATGGGTTGTCACTAGATAGGCTTAACTGTCAACTTTCCCATGGCTGCGACCTTCTCAGCCCGAGCTATACTCAAGAGTACACGATCAATGAAACCCTATGGGGAAAATCAAACTCCGACATGGTACAAGTTGCAAGATCACCCAGCTAGCCTATGATGGGCTGTCACTAGATAGGCTTAACTGTCAACTTTCCCATGGCTGCGTCATTCTCAGCCCGAGCTACACTCAAGAGTACACGATCAATGAAGCGCTAAGGGGAAAGTAGAAATCCTGCTTCATTCAAATTGCCGAGCAAGCGATCAATGAAACCCTATGGTGAAAATCAAACTCCGGCATGATACAAGTTGCAAGATCACCCAGCTAGCCTATGATGGGTTGTCACTAGATAGGCTTAACTGTTAACTTTCACATGGCTGCGACCTTCTCAGCCCGAGCTACACTCAAGAGCACACGATCAATGAAACCCTATGGGGAAAATCAAACTCCGACATGGTACAAGTTGCAAGCTCACCCAGCTGGCCTATGATGGGCTGTCACTAGATAGGCTTAACTGTCAACTTTCCCATGGCTGCGTCATTCTCAGCCCGAGCTACACTCAAGAGTACACGATCAATGAAGCGCTAAGGGGAAAGTAGAAATCCTGCTTCATACAAGTTGCCGAGTAAGCGATCAATGAAACCCTATGGTGAAAATCAAACTCCGGCATGATACAAGTTGCAAGATCACCCAGCTAGCCTATGATGGGTTGTCACTAGATAGGCTTAACTGTCAACTTTCCCATGGCTGCGACCTTCTCAGCCCGAGCTATACTCAAGAGTACACGATCAATGAAACCCTATGGGGAAAATCAAACTCCGACATGGTACAAGTTGCAAGATCACCCAGCTAGCCTATGATGGGCTGTCACTAGATAGGCTTAACTGTCAACTTTCCCATGGCTGCGTCATTCTCAGCCCGAGCTACACTCAAGAGTACACGATCAATGAAGCGCTAAGGGGAAAGTAGAAATCCTGCTTCATACAAGTTGCCGAGTAAGCGATCAATGAAACCCTATGGTGAAAATCAAACTCCGGCATGATACAAGTTGCAAGATCACCCAGCTAGCCTATGATGGGTTGTCACTAGATAGGCTTAACTGTCAACTTTCCCATGGCTGCGACCTTCTCAGCCCGAGCTATACTCAAGAGTACACGATCAATGAAACCCTATGGGGAAAATCAAACTCCGACATGGTACAAGTTGCAAGATCACCCAGCTAGCCTATGATGGGCTGTCACTAGATAGGCTTAACTGTCAACTTTCCCATGGCTGCGTCATTCTCAGCCCGAGCTACACTCAAGAGTACACGATCAATGAAGCGCTAAGGGGAAAGTAGAAATCCTGCTTCATACAAGTTGCCGAGTAAGCGATCAATGAAACCCTATGGTGAAAATCAAACTCCGGCATGATACAAGTTGCAAGATCACCCAGCTAGCCCATGATGGGTTGTCACTAGATAAGCTTAACTGTCAACTTTCCCATGGCTGCGACCTTCTCAGCCCGAGCTATACTCAAGAGTACACGATCAATGAAACCCTATGGGGAAAATCAAACTCCGACATGGTACAAGTTGCAAGCTCACCCAGCTAGCCTATGATGGGCTGTCACTAGATAGGCTTAACTGTCAACTTTCCCATGGCTGCGTCATTCTCAGCCAGAGCTACACTCAAGAGTACACGATCAATGAAGCGCTAAGGGGAAAGTAGAAATCCTGCTTCATACAAGTTGCCGAGTAAGCGATCAATGAAACCCTATGGTGAAAATCAAACTCCGGCATGATACAAGTTGCAAGATCACCCAGCTAGCCTATGATGGGTTGTCACTAGATAGGCTTAACTGTCAACTTTCCCATGGCTGCGACCTTCTCAGCCCGAGCTATACTCAAGAGTACACGATCAATGAAACCCTATGGGGAAAATCAAACTCCGACATGGTACAAGTTGCAAGATCACCCAGCTAGCCTATGATGGGCTGTCACTAGATAGGCTTAACTGTCAACTTTCCCATGGCTGCGTCATTCTCAGCCCGAGCTACACTCAAGAGTACACGATCAATGAAGCGCTAAGGGGAAAGTAGAAATCCTGCTTCATACAAGTTGCCGAGTAAGCGATCAATGAAACCCTATGGTGAAAATCAAACTCCGGCATGATACAAGTTGCAAGATCACCCAGCTAGCCTATGATGGGTTGTCACTAGATAGGCTTAACTGTCAACTTTCCCATGGCTGCGACCTTCTCAGCCCGAGCTATACTCAAGAGAACACGATCAATGAAACCCTATGGGGAAAATCAAACTCCGACATGGTACAAGTTGCAAGATCACCCAGATAGCCTATGATGGGCTGTCACTAGATAGGCTTAACTGTCAACTTTCCCATGGTTGCGACATTCTCAGCCCGATCTACACTCAAGAGTACACGATCAATGAAGCGCTAAGGGGAAAGTAGAAATCCTGCTTCATTCAAGTTGCCGAGCAAGCGATCAATGAAACCCTATGGTGAAAATCAAACTCCGGCACGATACAAGTTGCAAGATCACCCAGCTAGCCTATGATGGGTTGTCACTAGATAGGCTTAACTGTCAACTTTCCCATGGCTGCGACCTTCTCAGCCCGAGCTACACTCAAGAGTACACGATCAATGAAGCGCTAAGGGGAAAGTAGAAATCCTGCTTCATACAAGTTGCCGAGTAAGCGATCAATGAAACCCTATGGTGAAAATCAAACTCCGGCATGATACAAGTTGCAAGATCACCCAGCTAGCCTATGATGGGTTGTCACTAGATAGGCTTAACTGTCAACTTTCCCATGGCTGCGACCTTCTCAGCCCGAGCTATACTCAAGAGTACACGATCAATGAAACCCTATGGGGAAAATCAAACTCCGACATGGTACAAGTTGCAAGATCACCCAGCTAGCCTATGATGGGCTGTCACTAGATAGGCTTAACTGTCAACTTTCCCATGGCTGCGTCATTCTCAGCCCGATCTACACTCAAGAGTACACGATCAATGAAGCGCTAAGGGGAAAGTAGAAATCCTGCTTCATTCAAATTGCCGAGCAAGCGATCAATGAAACCCTATGGTGAAAATCAAACTCCGGCATGATACAAGTTGCAAGATCACCCAGCTAGCCTATGATGGGTTGTCACTAGATAGGCTTAACTGTCAACTTTCCCATGGCTGCGACCTTCTCAGCCCGAGCTATACTCAAGAGTGCACGATCAATGAAACCCTATGGGGAAAATCAAACTCCGACATGGTACAAGTTGCAAGATCACCCAGCTAGCCTATGATGGGCTGTCACTAGATAGGCTTAACTGTCAACTTTCCCATGGCTGCGTCATTCTCAGCCCGAGCTACACTCAAGAGTACACGATCAATGAAGCGCTAAGGGGAAAGTAGAAATCCTGTTTCATTCAAATTGCCGAGCAAGCGATCAATGAAACCCTATGGTGAAAATCAAACTCCGGCATGATACAAGTTGCAAGATCACCCAGCTAGCCTATGATGGGTTGTCACTAGATAGGCTTAACTGTTAACTTTCACATGGCTGCGACCTTCTCAGCCCGAGCTACACTCAAGAGCACACGATCAATGAAACCCTATGGGGAAAATCAAACTCCGACATGGTACAAGTTGCAAGCTCACCCAGCTGGCCTATGATGGGCTGTCACTAGATAGGCTTAACTGTCAACTTTCCCATGGCTGCGTCATTCTCAGCCCGAGCTACACTCAAGAGTACACGATCAATGAAGCGCTAAGGGGAAAGTAGAAATCCTGCTTCATACAAGTTGCCGAGTAAGCGATCAATGAAACCCTATGTTGAAAATCAAACTCCGGCATGATACAAGTTGCAAGATCACCCAGCTAGCCTATGATGGGTTGTCACTAGATAGGCTTAACTGTCAACTTTCCCATGGCTGCGACCTTCTCAGCCCGAGCTATACTCAAGAGTACACGATCAATGAAACCCTATGGGGAAAATCAAACTCCGACATGGTACAAGTTGCAAGATCACCCAGCTAGCCTATGATGGGCTGTCACTAGATAGGCTTAACTGTCAACTTTCCCATGGCTGCGTCATTCTCAGCCCGAGCTACACTCAAGAGTACACGATCAATGAAGCGCTAAGGGGAAAGTAGAAATCCTGCTTCATACAAGTTGCCGAGTAAGCGATCAATGAAACCCTATGGTGAAAATCAAACTCCGGCATGATACAAGTTGCAAGATCACCCAGCTAGCCTATGATGGGTTGTCACTAGATAGGCTTAACTGTCAACTTTCCCATGGCTGCGACCTTCTCAGCCCGAGCTATACTCAAGAGTACACGATCAATGAAGCGCTGAGGGGAAAGTAGAAATCCTGCTTCATACAAGTTGCCGAGTAAGCGATCAATGAAACCCTATGGTGAAAATCAAACTCCGGCATGATACAAGTTGCAAGATCACCCAGCTAGCCTATGATGGGTTGTCACTAGATAGGCTTAACTGTCAACTTTCCCATGGCTGCGACCTTCTCAGCCCGAGCTATACTCAAGAGTACACGATCAATGAAACCCTATGGTGAAAATCAAACTCCGGCATGATACAAGTTGCAAGATCACCCAGCTAGCCTATGATGGGTTGTCACTAGATAGGCTTAACTGTCAACTTTCCCATGGCTGCGACCTTCTCAGCCCGAGCTATACTCAAGAGTACACCATCAATGAAACCCTATGGGGAAAATCAAACTCCGACATGGTACAAGTTGCAAGATCACCCAGCTAGCCTATGATGGGCTGTCACTAGATAGGCTTAACTGTCAACTTTCCCATGGCTGCGTCATTCTCAGCCCGAGCTACACTCAAGAGTACACGATCAATGAAGCGCTAAGGGGAAAGTAGAAATCCTGCTTCATACAAGTTGCCGAGTAAGCGATCAATGAAACCCTATGGTGAAAATCAAACTCCGGCATGATACAAGTTGCAAGATCACCCAGCTAGCCTATGATGGGTTGTCACTAGATAGGCTTAACTGTCAACTTTCCCATGGCTGCGACCTTCTCAGCCCGAGCTATACTCAAGAGTACACGATCAATGAAGCGCTGAGGGGAAAGTAGAAATCCTGCTTCATACAAGTTGCCGAGTAAGCGATCAATGAAACCCTATGGTGAAAATCAAACTCCGGCATGATACAAGTTGCAAGATCACCCAGCTAGCCTATGATGGGTTGTCACTAGATAGGCTTAACTGTCAACTTTCCCATGGCTGCGACCTTCTCAGCCCGAGCTATACTCAAGAGTACACGATCAATGAAACCCTATGGGGAAAATCAAACTCCGACATGGTACAAGTTGCAAGATCACCCAGCTAGCCTATGATGGGCTGTCACTAGATAGGCTTAACTGTCAACTTTCCCATGGCTGCGTCATTCTCAGCCCGAGCTACACTCAAGAGTACACGATCAATGAAGCGCTAAGGGGAAAGTAGAAATCCTGCTTCATACAAGTTGCCGAGTAAGCGATCAATGAAACCCTATGGTGAAAATCAAACTCCGGCATGATACAAGTTGCAAGATCACCCAGCTAGCCCATGATGGGTTGTCACTAGATAAGCTTAACTGTCAACTTTCCCATGGCTGCGACCTTCTCAGCCCGAGCTATACTCAAGAGTACACGATCAATGAAACCCTATGGGGAAAATCAAACTCCGACATGGTACAAGTTGCAAGATCACCCAGCTAGCCTATGATGGGCTGTCACTAGATAGGCTTAACTGTCAACTTTCCCATGGCTGCGTCATTCTCAGCCCGAGCTACACTCAAGAGTACACGATCAATGAAGCGCTAAGGGGAAAGTAGAAATCCTGCTTCATACAAGTTGCCGAGTAAGCGATCAATGAAACCCTATGGTGAAAATCAAACTCCGGCATGATACAAGTTGCAAGATCACCCAGCTAGCCTATGATGGGTTGTCACTAGATAGGCTTAACTGTCAACTTTCCCATGGCTGCGACCTTCTCAGCCCGAGCTATACTCAAGAGTACACGATCAATGAAACCCTATGGGGAAAATCAAACTCCGACATGGTACAAGTTGCAAGATCACCCAGCTAGCCTATGATGGGCTGTCACTAGATAGGCTTAACTGTCAACTTTCCCATGGCTGCGTCATTCTCAGCCCGAGCTACACTCAAGAGTACACGATCAATGAAGCGCTAAGGGGAAAGTAGAAATCCTGCTTCATACAAGTTGCCGAGTAAGCGATCAATGAAACCCTATGGTGAAAATCAAACTCCGGCATGATACAAGTTGCAAGATCACCCAGCTAGCCCATGATGGGTTGTCACTAGATAAGCTTAACTGTCAACTTTCCCATGGCTGCGACCTTCTCAGCCCGAGCTATACTCAAGAGTACACGATCAATGAAACCCTATGGGGAAAATCAAACTCCGACATGGTACAAGTTGCAAGATCACCCAGCTAGCCTATGATGGGCTGTCACTAGATAGGCTTAACTGTCAACTTTCCCATGGCTGCGTCATTCTCAGCCCGAGCTACACTCAAGAGTACACGATCAATGAAGCGCTAAGGGGAAAGTAGAAATCCTGCTTCATACAAGTTGCCAAGTAAGCGATCAATGAAACCCTATGGTGAAAATCAAACTCCGGCATGATACAAGTTGCAAGATCACCCAGCTAGCCTATGATGGGTTGTCACTAGATAGGCTTAACTGTCAACTTTCCCATGGCTGCGACCTTCTCAGCCCGAGCTATACTCAAGAGTACACGATCAATGAAACCCTATGGGGAAAATCAAACTCCGACATGGTACAAGTTGCAAGATCACCCAGCTAGCCTATGATGGGCTGTCACTAGATAGGCTTAACTGTCAACTTTCCCATGGCTGCGTCATTCTCAGCCCGAGCTACACTCAAGAGTACACGATCAATGAAGCGCTAAGGGGAAAGTAGAAATCCTGCTTCATACAAGTTGCCGAGTAAGCGATCAATGAAACCCTATGGTGAAAATCAAACTCCGGCATGATACAAGTTGCAAGATCACCCAGCTAGCCTATGATGGGTTGTCACTAGATAGGCTTAACTGTCAACTTTCCCATGGCTGCGTCATTCTCAGCCCGAGCTACACTCAAGAGTACACGATCAATGAAGCGCTAAGGGGAAAGTAGAAATCCTGCTTCATACAAGTTGCCGAGTAAGCGATCAATGAAACCCTATGGTGAAAATCAAACTCCGGCATGATACAAGTTGCAAGATCACCCAGCTAGCCCATGATGGGTTGTCACTAGATAAGCTTAACTGTCAACTTTCCCATGGCTGCGACCTTCTCAGCCCGAGCTATACTCAAGAGTACACGATCAATGAAACCCTATGGGGAAAATCAAACTCCGACATGGTACAAGTTGCAAGATCACCCAGCTAGCCTATGATGGGCTGTCACTAGATAGGCTTAACTGTCAACTTTCCCATGGCTGCGTCATTCTCAGCCCGAGCTACACTCAAGAGTACACGATCAATGAAGCGCTAAGGGGAAAGTAGAAATCCTGCTTCATACAAGTTGCCGAGTAAGCGATCAATGAAACCCTATGGTGAAAATCAAACTCCGGCATGATACAAGTTGCAAGATCACCCAGCTAGCCTATGATGGGTTGTCACTAGATAGGCTTAACTGTCAACTTTCCCATGGCTGCGACCTTCTCAGCCCGAGCTATACTCAAGAGTACACGATCAATGAAACCCTATGGGGAAAATCAAACTCCGACATGGTACAAGTTGCAAGATCACCCAGCTAGCCTATGATGGGCTGTCACTAGATAGGCTTAACTGTCAACTTTCCCATGGCTGCGTCATTCTCAGCCCGAGCTACACTCAAGAGTACACGATCAATGAAGCGCTAAGGGGAAAGTAGAAATCCTGCTTCATACAAGTTGCCGAGTAAGCGATCAATGAAACCCTATGGTGAAAATCAAACTCCGGCATGATACAAGTTGCAAGATCACCCAGCTAGCCCATGATGGGTTGTCACTAGATAAGCTTAACTGTCAACTTTCCCATGGCTGCGACCTTCTCAGCCCGAGCTATACTCAAGAGTACACGATCAATGAAACCCTATGGGGAAAATCAAACTCCGACATGGTACAAGTTGCAAGCTCACCCAGCTAACCTATGATGGGCTGTCACTAGATAGGCTTAACTGTCAACTTTCCCATGGCTGCGTCATTCTCAGCCAGAGCTACACTCAAGAGTACACGATCAATGAAGCGCTAAGGGGAAAGTAGAAATCCTGCTTCATACAAGTTGCCGAGTAAGCGATCAATGAAACCCTATGGTGAAAATCAAACTCCGGCATGATACAAGTTGCAAGATCACCCAGCTAGCCTATGATGGGTTGTCACTAGATAGGCTTAACTGTCAACTTTCCCATGGCTGCGACCTTCTCAGCCCGAGCTATACTCAAGAGTACACGATCAATGAAACCCTATGGGGAAAATCAAACTCCGACATGGTACAAGTTGCAAGATCACCCAGCTAGCCTATGATGGGCTGTCACTAGATAGGCTTAACTGTCAACTTTCCCATGGCTGCGTCATTCTCAGCCCGAGCTACACTCAAGAGTACACGATCAATGAAGCGCTAAGGGGAAAGTAGAAATCCTGCTTCATACAAGTTGCCGAGTAAGCGATCAATGAAACCCTATGGTGAAAATCAAACTCCGGCATGATACAAGTTGCAAGATCACCCAGCTAGCCTATGATGGGTTGTCACTAGATAGGCTTAACTGTCAACTTTCCCATGGCTGCGACCTTCTCAGCCCGAGCTATACTCAAGAGTACACGATCAATGAAACCCTATGGGGAAAATCAAACTCCGACATGGTACAAGTTGCAAGATCACCCAGATAGCCTATGATGGGCTGTCACTAGATAGGCTTAACTGTCAACTTTCCCATGGCTGCGTCATTCTCAGCCCGATCTACACTCAAGAGTACACGATCAATGAAGCGCTAAGGGGAAAGTAGAAATCCTTCTTCATTCAAGTTGCCGAGCAAGCGATCAATGAAACCCTATGGTGAAAATCAAACTCCGGCACGATACAAGTTGCAAGATCACCCAGCTAGCCTATGATGGGTTGTCACTAGATAGGCTTAACTGTCAACTTTCCCATGGCTGCGACCTTCTCAGCCCGAGCTATACTCAAGAGTACACGATCAATGAAACCCTATGGGGAAAATCAAACTCCGACATGGTACAAGTTGCAAGATCACCCAGCTAGCCTATGATGGGCTGTCACTAGATAGGCTTAACTGTCAACTTTCCCATGGCTGCGTCATTCTCAGCCCGATCTACACTCAAGAGTACACGATCAATGAAGCGCTAAGGGGAAAGTAGAAATCCTGCTTCATTCAAATTGCCGAGCAAGCGATCAATGAAACCCTATGGTGAAAATCAAACTCCGGCATGATACAAGTTGCAAGATCACCCAGCTAGCCTATGATGGGTTGTCACTAGATAGGCTTAACTGTCAACTTTCCCATGGCTGCGACCTTCTCAGCCCGAGCTATACTCAAGAGTACACGATCAATGAAACCCTATGGGGAAAATCAAACTCCGACATGGTACAAGTTGCAAGATCACCCAGCTAGCCTATGATGGGCGGTCACTAGATAGGCTTAACTGTCAACTTTCCCATGGCTGCGTCATTCTCAGCCCGAGCTACACTCAAGAGTACACGATCAATGAAGCGCTAAGGGGAAAGTAGAAATCCTACTTCATTCAAATTGCCGAGCAAGCGATCAATGAAACCCTATGGTGAAAATCAAACTCCGGCATGATACAAGTTGCAAGATCACCCAGCTAGCCTATGATGGGTTGTCACTAGATAGGCTTAACTGTTAACTTTCACATGGCTGCGACCTTCTCAGCCCGAGCTACACTCAAGAGCACACGATCAATGAAACCCTATGGGGAAAATCAAACTCCGACATGGTACAAGTTGCAAGCTCACCCAGCTGGCCTATGATGGGCTGTCACTAGATAGGCTTAACTGTCAACTTTCCATGGCTGCGTCATTCTCAGCCCGAGCTACACTCAAGAGTACACGATCAATGAAGCGCTAAGGGGAAAGTAGAAATCCTGCTTCATACAAGTTGCCGAGTAAGCGATCAATGAAACCCTATGTTGAAAATCAAACTCCGGCATGATACAAGTTGCAAGATCACCCAGCTAGCCTATGATGGGTTGTCACTAGATAGGCTTAACTGTCAACTTTCCCATGGCTGCGACCTTCTCAGCCCGAGCTATACTCAAGAGTACACGATCAATGAAACCCTATGGGGAAAATCAAACTCCGACATGGTACAAGTTGCAAGATCACCCAGCTAGCCTATGATGGGCTGTCACTAGATAGGCTTAACTGTCAACTTTCCCATGGCTGCGTCATTCTCAGCCCGAGCTACACTCAAGAGTACACGATCAATGAAGCGCTAAGGGTAAAGTAGAAATCCTGCTTCATACAAGTTGCCGAGTAAGCGATCAATGAAACCCTATGGTGAAAATCAAACTCCGGCATGATACAAGTTGCAAGATCACCCAGCTAGCCTATGATGGGTTGTCACTAGATAGGCTTAACTGTCAACTTTCCCATGGCTGCGACCTTCTCAGCCCGAGCTATACTCAAGAGTACACGATCAATGAAACCCTATGGAGAAAATCAAACTCCGACATGGTACAAGTTGCAAGATCACCCAGCTAGCCTATGATGGGCTGTCACTAGATAGGCTTAACTGTCAACTTTCCCATGGCTGCGTCATTCTCAGCCCGAGCTACACTCAAGAGTACACGATCAATGAAGCGCTAAGGGGGAAAGTAGAAATCCTGCTTCATACAAGTTGCCGAGTAAGCGATCAATGAAACCCTATGGTGAAAATCAAACTCCGGCATGATACAAGTTGCAAGATCACCCAGCTAGCCTATGATGGGTTGTCACTAGATAGGCTTAACTGTCAACTTTCCCATGGCTGCGACCTTCTCAGCCCGAGCTATACTCAAGAGTACACGATCAATGAAACCCTATGGGGAAAATCAAACTCCGACATGGTACAAGTTGCAAGATCACCCAGCTAGCCTATGATGGGCTGTCACTAGATAGGCTTAACTGTCAACTTTCCCATGGCTGCGTCATTCTCAGCCCGAGCTACACTCAAGAGTACACGATCAATGAAGCGCTAAGGGGAAAGTAGAAATCCTGCTTCATACAAGTTGCCGAGTAAGCGATCAATGAAACCCTATGGTGAAAATCAAACTCCGGCATGATACAAGTTGCAAGATCACCCAGCTAGCCTATGATGGGTTGTCACTAGATAGGCTTAACTGTCAACTTTCCCATGGCTGCGACCTTCTCAGCCCGAGCTATACTCAAGAGTACACGATCAATGAAACCCTATGGGGAAAATCAAACTCCGACATGGTACAAGTTGCAAGATCACCCAGCTAGCCTATGATGGGCTGTCACTAGATAGGCTTAACTGTCAACTTTCCCATGGTCTGCGACATTCTCAGCCCGATCTACACTCAAGAGTACACGATCAATGAAGCGCTAAGGGGAAAGTAGAAATCCTGCTTCATTCAAGTTGCCGAGCAAGCGATCAATGAAACCCTATGGTGAAAATCAAACTCCGGCTACGATACAAGTTGCAAGATCACCCAGCTAGCCTATGATGGGTTGTCACTAGATAGGCTTAACTGTCAACTTTCCCATGGCTGCGACCTTCTCAGCCCGAGCTATACTCAAGAGTACACGATCAATGAAACCCTATGGGGAAAATCAAACTCCGACATGGTACAAGTTGCAAGATCACCCAGCTAGCCTATGATGGGCTGTCACTAGATAGGCTTAACTGTCAACTTTCCCATGGCTGCGTCATTCTCAGCCCGATCTACACTCAAGAGTACACGATCAATGAAGCGCTAAGGGGAAAGTAGAAATCCTGCTTCATTCAAATTGCCGAGCAAGCGATCAATGAAACCCTATGGTGAAAATCAAACTCCGGCATGATACAAGTTGCAAGATCACCCAGCTAGCCTATGATGGGTTGTCACTAGATAGGCTTAACTGTCAACTTTCCCATGGCTGCGACCTTCTCAGCCCGAGCTATACTCAAGAGTACACGATCAATGAAACCCTATGGGGAAAATCAAACTCCGACATGGTACAAGTTGCAAGATCACCCAGCTAGCCTATGATGGGCTGTCACTAGATAGGCTTAACTGTCAACTTTCCCATGGCTGCGTCATTCTCAGCCGAGCTACACTCAAGAGTACACGATCAATGAAGCGCTAAGGGGAAAGTAGAAATCCTGCTTCATTCAAATTGCCGAGCAAGCGATCAATGAAACCCTATGGTGAAAATCAAACTCCGGCATGATACAAGTTGCAAGATCACCCAGCTAGCCTATGATGGGTTGTCACTAGATAGGCTTAACTGTCAACTTTCACATGGCTGCGACCTTCTCAGCCCGAGCTACACTCAAGAGCACACGATCAATGAAACCCTATGGGGAAAATCAAACTCCGACATGGTACAAGTTGCAAGCTCACCCAGCTGGCCTATGATGGGCTGTCACTAGATAGGCTTAACTGTCAACTTTCCCATGGCTGCGTCATTCTCAGCCCGAGCTACACTCAAGAGTACACGATCAATGAAGCGCTAAGGGGAAAGTAGAAATCCTGCTTCATACAAGTTGCCGAGTAAGCGATCAATGAAACCCTATGGTGAAAATCAAACTCCGGCATGATACAAGTTGCAAGATCACCCAGCTAGCCTATGATGGGTTGTCACTAGATAGGCTTAACTGTCAACTTTCCCATGGCTGCGACCTTCTCAGCCCGAGCTATACTCAAGAGTACACGATCAATGAAACCCTATGGGGAAAATCAAACTCCGACATGGTACAAGTTGCAAGATCACCCAGCTAGCCTATGATGGGCTGTCACTAGATAGGCTTAACTGTCAACTTTCCCATGGCTGCGTCATTCTCAGCCCGAGCTACACTCAAGAGTACACGATCAATGAAGCGCTAAGGGGAAAGTAGAAATCCTGCTTCATACAAGTTGCCGAGTAAGCGATCAATGAAACCCTATGGTGAAAATCAAACTCCGGCATGATACAAGTTGCAAGATCACCCAGCTAGCCTATGATGGGTTGTCACTAGATAGGCTTAACTGTCAACTTTCCCATGGCTGCGACCTTCTCAGCCCGAGCTATACTCAAGAGTACACGATCAATGAAACCCTATGGGGAAAATCAAACTCCGACATGGTACAAGTTGCAAGATCACCCAGCTAGCCTATGATGGGCTGTCACTAGATAGGCTTAACTGTCAACTTTCCCATA